>NC_143254.1:61505749-61657264 GCF_984573655.1 Nuphar pumila
GACAGTAATTCAATGATTTTTTATTTTTACACTTTCTGGTTTTGACCTATGATCGGAGCTGTACCACTCCGGCAAGTCGGATCGGAATCCGGCGACTCTAGTAAATGAAGGAAACAGACAGGTTTCGGTAGAAAATGTGGGAAAAATAACATACATATGGGAAAATGGCTTAAATTGTGGGAAAATGTCTCTGACAAACATAGAAAGATTTGATATTTTGACACCATTGGGATTAGGGTTACGGTTTGGAAAAGGCCACACTGTTATCAGAGACCTAAATCTCTGGAATTTCTGGACATTGGAATCTGTTAGACAGAAAAAGAAAATCCGGGAAAAATAATGAAACAGATCCACAAATTCCCAAATTTTGGGAAATGATATAAAATTATGTTAGTAACAACTTTCATGTTTAAAGTTTTTGCAGACAGGTTACAGATTTGGCGGACTTGATGCATTAGGGCCTGTCTATACCCTGACAAAGGAAAATCGAGATTTTCCCAGGGGTCTGGGAAATCCGATTTTTGTAAGAGGGCAAAACTGCTTGGAAAAACATAAAAATTTCCAAATCACAAGTAGATTCAATTATGAATTCACTGTGATTTTTGGAGGACGATTCGGATCTTTCACAAGGGTGGTATTGTAGGTTCTTTTCTGCTAAAGCAGAAATTGAAATTTCTGGATGACAGAAAACCCGATTTAGGGTTTGATTTATTTAGAAGGGTTACGAAACTCGGATTGAATCAAATTTTTGAAAGTGAGACAAAGACATATGAACCTAATTACTCTGAAATATACAGAATTTATTGACGAAAACTGAACATACAATGATAACTAGACTATCATATACAAATCAAGAATTTATTAACAAATGGACAAATAACAACAATCATGAATTGGACATGCTATTTCTATGAAATGAACTAACTATAATGTTTAAAACAAATAAACAATATAAAAATAAAACTTAAAATGAGAAAGAAAAGGGAGATATGAACTCTCTTTTTTTTTTATTTCTTTTGACTCTCGAAGTGAGAGGTTCGATCCATCGAATGGATGAACCTCATCACTCGTTTAGTCCCCATACATAAGATTATAATCTTACTACAGTTATTAATTTAAAACCATGGCAAAAAAAAAAAAAAAAAACTTTCATGTAGCTGTAGATCTAATCCTTGGTCTGATTCAATATTTCCTATTACGAAAATGAGATTTAAAAACCCATATCAAGAGGCGACAAGGGTGAATATCATAGAGCTTTAACAAGGACTAATGAAAAGGGTAAACACTCACCTTGGGGTCTTGCTGCAGCAAATGGAGAAGGCTGTCTTGTTGCTGCTAGGAATCGATTTGAGATGGCTGCAAGGTGTTGAAGTGGTGCTGCCAAAGTGAAAGGTTGAAGGAGGTGTCTTGCAGCTGCACCAAAGAAGGAGGATGATGGTGGCTGGAATGGAGTTGGTTGCTGCCGGCTGGAGGCTGCTTCAACGTAGACAGATCGGCTGGAAGTGGTCTTGCGTTGTGGCTGCAGCTGCTACAAAGGGAGGATGATGAAGGTATTGGTGCTGTAGCAGCAAAGGAAGAGGCAAGAGAAAACCAAAGGGCGTCAATGGGTTGGAGAAGCCAAAAGTGCCCAGCCGTATGAACCTTTTGGTTGAAGACTTAGGAAAAATAATGATTTTCCTAAGTTTTCATGGAGAGATAACCTTGATGAGGAGGGAGAGAAAGACACAGAGAGAGAGAGAGAGAGAGAGAGAGAGAGAGTTGGAGAGTTGGAGAGAGTTGGGCCGGCCGTATGGATCTCCTTTTCTTCTTATGACAACTTAGGTTTTGATAAAAATCAAAACCTAAGTTTCTAATATTGTTTCATGAAACAGCCTACGTGAATTGGCTGTAGCCTTCTCCCTTTGAAAAAGATGGAAAGGTGGTAAGGAAGAAAGGGGAAAGAAGGAAGGGAAGAAGAAAAAGAAAAGGAAAGAGGAAGAAGAAGGGAAAAAGAAAAAAAAGAGAAAAGGAAAAGAAGAAAAGGAAAGAAAAAGGGAAGAAAGGAAAGAAGAAGAAAAGAGGGGCTGGAAGTTTGGGTGACCATCTTGTGGGTCCCACCTCTCTAAAATAAAATAAATAAATAAATAAAAATTAATAAAAACAAAAACAAACAAATAAAAAAAAAACCTTTTTTTTTAAACAGAAATGTAAATGAATGGGCCATCTCAGAGCGGGTCCAAATTTCAATTTTGAAATTCATTATGAAGATTAGAGGGGTAAAATAGTCTTTTCAGAAAGTTTCCAGACGAAACGAGCTATTTTTGACAGTTTTTTAAACGAGCTCAGATTTTGAAGTTCAATACCCCGTTGCGAAGTAAATCCAGTGTAGAATTTGAAAAATGTAATTTTGAAAGAAAGCCAATTTTTTTTTCTCGAGAAAATGCTTCCAACAAAACGAGCTATTTTTGGCAGTTTTTGAAACGAGCTCAGATTCTGAAGTTCAATAGCTCATTGTGAAGCAAATCTAGTGTAAAATTTAAAAAATATAATTTTGAATGAAATCCAGATTGTTTTTCTCGAGAAAATGCTTCCAACAAAACGAGCTATTTTTGGCAGTTTTTGAAACGAGCTCAGATTCTGAAGTTCAATAGCTCATTGTGAAGCAAATCCAGTGTAAAATTTAAAAAATGTAATTTTGAATGAAATCCAGATTGTTTTTCTCGAGAAAATATTTCCAAATTTAGACTCTTGGGGGTAAAAATGTCAATTTTGGAAACCCAGGGTTTGAAATTGATTTCTGAAAGCTTTTAAAACTCGATCTGGATTGAAATTTATAAAACTGGAGTTCTGGACTTCGAAAATGAAATGAAATGTGATGAAATGTTATGAAATGCTGAGAAATTATATGAAATGATGAGAAATGACATGAAATGCTATGTGAAATGCTAACCTTGAATAAAGAATTTTGGATGTCAGACCCCGATTGACACTTGTATCAGTTTTAAAAAAACATTAAAATTGATAAAATTTGCAAAATAGCTCAAGAAATGGTTTTTGGGACTCTACTGGGTCAGAGTGACACTGAAAATTGGGGTTCGAGCTGGATTGAACTGAAATGAGCTGGATTGAGCTGAGTTTTAGAGTTTCAGAACTCAAGTGAACTAACCAGACATTGACTCAACTGACCTTTCCGACTGAATTTTCCAGAAAAGTTGCCATTTTTAGAGAAATGGTACGAAATGGTCACTGAAGCAAAGTGAATTACGAATCTGAGCTGGGTTTGAGCTATAACAAAGGTCAGTAATACTGACATGAACTAAAATCAAAGCTCGAACACTAGCTCAATTGACTGAACTCAACTCAATTTCAGCTGAAAGAGCTAAAATGGACTAAAATGGGCTCCTAGACACTTGGAAATGGTTTTGAACTGAAACTGGAGCGCTTGAACTCCTGGTGAGCTCAAGTTAGACTTTAGGGAACATGACTGATTGAGAATGACTGACTCGGAGACAATTGGCATGGATTTGAGTGAGAAACAAGCTCATTTCTGAAGAAATGATCCCATTTTGGCAGGAATGGTCAGAAATGGAAATGGTTTATTCATTATGAGAACAGATGAGCTTGAGATGACTGATATTCTAACTGTCTTCAACTGACCAATGAGCTTGGTTGACTCCGACTGACTGGGGTCCGGGATGACCTAGGGGTAAAATGGTAATTTTCCTAATGAAAATGGGTAAAATGGTAATTTTTTGAAACTAACTCAGGGTTTGACTCCTACACTGATCTAACAGGGTTGGCACTGCACGAGGAGGGTTGTTTGAGAATGAGTGAGGAAAATTTGGGGTGTTTACAGATGCCCCTCTTTGCTACTAAGCCGGCTTGAAGACGAGCTTAGTGGCAAAGAAAAACACACCAAATTTTGGCTATAAAAATGCCCCAGTTTGAAGGATCTGACTGAGTATGAAGAGATTAGCCCTGATGAAAATGGTAGATATGAAATGAAGAATGAAGAAGATAAATTTACTTCAAATAAGTGAGATTCAGGTTTTTGCCCTTAACCTGGATGGGACATAAAATACCTCGTGTAGAAACGAAGCTCAGGTTTAACCCTTAACCTGACCGGGAAATGAAATACCTCATCAAAATGAGGCTCAGGTTTGTACCCTTATCCTGATTGGGCGTAAAATGAAATACCTCATCGAAGGAGGCTTAGGTTTGTACCCTTATCCTGATTGGGCGGAAAATGAAATACCTCATCAAAGGAGGCTCAGGTTTATACCCTTATCCTGATTGGGCAGAAAAATGAAATACCTCATCAAAGGAGGCTCAGGTTTGTACCATTATCATGATTGGGCAGAAAATGAAATACCTCATCAAAGGAGGCTCAGGTTTATACCCTTATCCTGATTGGGCAGAAAAATGAAATACCTCATCAAAGGAGGCTCAGGTTTGTACCCTTATCCTGATTGGGCAGAAAATGAAATACCTCATCAAAGGAGGCTCAGGTTTGTACCTTTATCCTTATTGGGCAGAAAATGAAATACCTCATCAAAGGAGGCTCAGGTTTATACCCTTATCCTGATTGGGCAGAAAAATGAAATACCTCATCAAAGGAGGCTCAGGTTTGTACCCTTATCCTGATTGGGTAGAAAATGAAATGGATTCCTCGAAGGAAGAAACCATGATGGAACCTTCGGATTTCCGCACAATGAATCCGATAGGGGTTTTGCAAAAGGATGAAATTGGGGTCCCTAAAGCTTGAAAAGGGGTTTGATTTTGGGCGCCTCATTGCTGGGACTAAATAACTTTTGAAATTGGTGACCTTTTGCGAGAAAATGATTGGTGGCTTAACCTCAAGCCGAAAGTGGACTGTCTATGGTGGGACAGTGGGGACACAGGGAAGTGTGCGAATCTGAGAGCCCAAGCGCTCAGATTATACCAACAGAAGGGAAGGAATCTTGAAAACTCCCGTTATCAAGTCCTTAAAAGGGATAACAACTGATGTCAGAATGCGCCAAAGATGAACCTCAAGATCTCGCTTCACGCCAGGATAACTAGAAAATATTGTCAAAATATTAAAAATTATTGTTGATTCAAAATAATTTAAAATGATGCACATTGTTTTGAAAATGTTCCCCTCTTTTCTACCTGAAGTATTACCTCTGACTGGGCGTAACTTCGTAAAATCAAGATTCGAATTCAAATTGCTTGCAATTGGCTTTCTTTCAAGGAAGCTATCAATTTCCCTGATATGAGCAGAAAAGAGAGTATTCTTGATATTGTGAAAACAATTTGTGAAAGAATATTGATAATAGAATTTCACAAAATTTAAAGAGGATTCTTTGGCAGATTTGGCAGTCTGATATCCTGGAATTCTTTCTCATGACGATCTTTCTGCCTACTATTTTTTTTTTTGGCAGAATTAGAGCTCTCTTGGGTTTTTGGAGATTACATCATCCTTTATTTTGGAGATGTCTTGACTTTTCTCTCTCTTTTTTTTTAGAAGGGTACGTCACAAACTCCTTCATCTCAGAGATGCTCCGATCCTTCTTTTCTCTCAGGGATTATATTGACGGTTATTGGCTCTTTGGTTGGAAATCTCTTGATGATAGCAGAAATTAAATATCCTTTAGGGTTTGTCGGGAGGCTCATCGCAGTCGCCTTCATCTTGACGGTGCTCTGAGCTTTCCCTGGAAGGATCCGTCACAAACTCCGTCATCTTGGAGATGATTCAAATCTTCTTTGGCCCCGGGGGTCTACTCGCCTAATTCGCCTTCATCTTGACGACAGTTGAGAGATCCCTTTTGCAGATATTTAATTGCAGCTTTAGGTGATTGAGGAGATATAGGGATTGAATGGATTTTTCTGTATCACCAAGGATATTTTGACTGCTTTATTTTCCAAGAATGATCTTTAAAAATGTGCCATTGACTGCGATCAATACCGATCACTTATGGCTTTGCAACAACATTGAATTTCCTTTGCTGGCCATATCGAGGATTTATTCTTCATCCTTTTGGTCGGCTAATAGAAAGAATTTGAATTTTGAATCCTTTTTCACGAAAGCTTTGACCTTTCAGAAATAATACTGAAGGTATTCTGAGGTAATGTTTTTGTGCAATAACAATTTTGAAATCAACAAATATTTAATGACAAATTGGCAAGATTTTCTTGAAATCCTTTGTGGAAGCGAGTATTTGAAGCACAACGCAACGCATCCATGACAAAAAATTTCTTCTCCTTTCCCCAAAGGAGAAGATTCAGACATTGGAAATAGGAATTACTCCTCTCTTCCCTGAAGAGGAGGTGTTTGCAAAACAAACTTTCGAAGAGAAATTAAGCTTTCGTCAAAACTTCCTAACATTAGGCTTCTCTTATGGAAAGGGGGCCGGTAATGATGAGGTCGGTGAATTGGTCATGAAGGAACGAGTCCATCACACTCTCCCTGAAAAGAGGGTCCTTCATGATGAAATGGCCTAGTTTGAAATTGCAGTCACAAGGAAAGCGAGCTTCCGTCGAAGCTCTCCCTGAATTAAGGGTTCCTTGTATGAAATTGGAAATTTGTTTTGCAAACGGTTCACATAGACACGAGTCCCTTCAAACTCTCCCTGAAAAGGGGCTAGGTGAACAAAGGATAGCATGCGAAAAGAACGAGCTCCCTTGAACTCTCCCTGTACAAAGGGTCTCTCGCAAGAGGAAATGATTGGAATTGGTATGAAATTGGAATTTGAAAAATTTGAAATTTTGAAATTTGAAATTGGAAATTTGGAAATTGATATTTGGAAACTGGAAATTGATTGACTCGAAGGTCAAAATCGGTTGACCCAAAAGTCGAAATTGGAAATTTGGAATTTAAAAATTGGAAATTGGGAAATTGATTGACCCGAAGGTCGAAATTGGAAATTTTGGAAATTGATTGGCCCGAAGGTCGAAATTGGAAATTGAGTGACCCGAAGATCGAATTTGAAAATTGGTTGACCCAGAGGTCGAAATTGGAAATTTGGAAATTGGGTGGCTCGAGGGCCGAATTGGTAATTGAAATTTGAACTTTGATGAATGATCAACACAAAGACTGAACCCGAGAGGTTGACTGAAACGAACCACCAGTGAGACACTAACACAAGTGCTCAATCTTGAAAGAACACCAGCATGAATACCGGGTTTTGAAAATATGTCAACATAGACATTGGATTTTAAAAATATATCAGTTCGAGCACTGGATTTTGGAAGTGTACCAGTTTGAGCACTGAATTTCAAAATTGTACCAGTTCAAGCACTGAGTTTTGAAAATATACCTTGTTTTTAATTTGAAATTTGAATTTTTAAAAGAGACCTATGCTCTTAAAGTATTTGGGAATTGTAACGAGAATGATTGTCGGGGTCTCAGGATTATCCCTTATCCTGAATGGGTAGCGAACTTGATGCAAATGCATGCCAATGAATGCAGATGTATGCAAATATGAAAATGATATAAATGAATGCACATGCGTGCAAAATGAGAGATTTGTTTATCCTGCCTGCATACAGGATATTTGTAGATAAAAACAAAATTTTAAAAATGCCCCAGTATAACTGGGAAAGGAGAATTTAATCACTATTGAACAAAATTTGGAGGAATTACAAAGAATAAGACGTGGTTTAAGTATAGAATTTTTTCAAATGCCGAGCATTGATGGGATCTGGTAATTCCACTCCGTCGGCATTTATGAGCCGATATGAATTACGAGGTAATGCCTCTTTGACAACATAGGGACCTTCCCAATTTGGTGACCACTTGCCACCTGGGCGGTGCTTGAGATAAGTCGTTGATCTCAGCACTAGATCATTGACTCGAAATTTTCTTTCAATGACTGATTTTGCATATTGTCTGGCTATCCTCTGACGATATGATTGAGCGTGCTCTGCTGCTCTGAGTCTTCTTTCATCTAGCAAATCAAGTTGTACTAGCCGCTGTTGCTGATACTGATCAAGAGGTAATTCGAGAAGTGATGCAAATTTCAGAGCAGGTTTCTGAACATGTAGAGGCAATACTACTTCGGTTCCGTAGATAAGTTCTGACGGAGTAGCATTAGTTGGAGTTCGAATGGTGGTTCGATACGCCCACAATGCATCATGAATCTTCTCATGCCAGTCACGGCCTGTTTCCAAAGTTCGCTCGAGGATTCGAATCAAAATCTTATTGGTGGCCTCTGCTTGGCCATTTCCTTGAGGATAATAAGGAGCAGAGAAATGATGATGAATTTTGAACTTCAAACAGAAAGTCCTCATTCTCTCATTCTTGAAATGACTGCCATTATCTGACACAATATCATGTGGTATGCCGAAACGACATAGGATATTCTTATGGATGAATGAGACCACATGCCGACCTTCTACTGTGCATAGAGTGACTGCTTCTACCCATTTAGTAAAATATTCTGTTGCAGCAAGAAAATATTTATGGCCATTTGAAGCAGAAGGAGTAATGGGACCAACAACATCAAAAGCCCACATAAAAAATGGCCATGGCGAGACGACAGATTGCAAATATGTCGCTGGCGCATGAATGGAAGGTGCATGCATCTGGCATTGAACACACTTTTTCACAAAACGATAACAATCTTGTTGCATAGTTCTCCAGTAATAACCTGCTCGGATAATTTGTTTGACAAGAGTTTGGTAGCCAACATGACCACCGCAGATACCTTCATGTGCTTCTTGCACAACTTCTTTGGCTTCTTCTTCGTCCAAACATCTGAAATATTCAGAGCTGAATCCACGACGATAAAGGATGTCAGCAAAAATAAAATATCGAGCAGACATGAGCTGAATTGCTCGCTGCTCTCTCTTTGATAATTTGGGAGGAAATTCGCCAGTTTTAATGAAATTCTTGATATCATGATACCAAGGCTTCTTCTTTTGCTCAGCCTGGTTTATCTGCTCTACTGGGACGAAAGCGGGTTGATCAAGTCTGCCAATTTCAAATGAGCGACAAGATTCTCCACCCTTGAAAGACATGATGGATCCCAGATTGGCTAAGCTGTTTGCAATTTGATTGAAGTCTCTCTTGACATGGAAAAGCTGGAATTCTTCAAAATTGCTAACAAGAGCTGAGACGATCTTCTGATAAGGAAGTAACTTCTGATCCTTCACTTGCCATTCAGCTAAGACTTGATTGACGACGAGCAAAGAGTCGCCATAAGCATGCACTCTTTTGACATTGAAGTCTTGTAGAATTTTCAGACCTTGTATCAAAGCTTCATACTCGGCCATATTATGAGTGCACTGAAAATCTATTTTAAGAGAAAAGGGGATCATCTCCTTCTCAGGTGTGATCAACAGAATCCCGATTCCTATGCCTGCTATATTCTTGGAACCGTCAAAGAATAAATTCCAAATTGAGGATTGTTGAATATTGCAGATCCGCTCATCGGGGAAATCATCCTCGACTTTAACATCTTCTGCTAAAGAAAAATCTGCTAATTGATCTGCAATTGCTTGACCCTTGATAGATTGCTGAGAGACATATTCCAAATCGTATTGCATCAATAAAACCTGCCATTTGGCAATCCGTCCACTGAGGAAGGGTTGCTCTAGAATATACTTGAGAGGATTTAATTTGGATAGGATCTTGACTTCAGATGTCAACAGATAGTGTCTCAATTTCTGACACATCCAAACCAGAGCTAGACATGTCTTCTCTATCTGAGAGTATTTCTTCTCATAATCAATGAAGGTTTTACTCACATAGTAAATGGCATGCTCTACCAGACTGCCTTTTTTGTATTGCGCCAAGAATCCGCCACAAGCCACTTGATTAACTGAAATGTATAGCAGTAGGGGTTTCCCTAATTCTGGCGGCTTTAACACAGGAGGATTGAGCAAATATTTCTTGATGCGTTCGAACGATTGCTGACACTCTGGTCCCCATTCGAATTTCACTCCTTTTCTGAGCAAATGATTGAAAGGCTCACATCTCATGGCCAAATTGGATATGAATCGCCGAATTGATTGCATACGTCCCTGAAGGCTACGTAATTCTTTCAAATTAATCGGGGGAGACATGTCAATGATAGCTTTGGCCTTAGCGGGATCAACTTCTATCCCCTTTTTGCTGACTAGAAAGCCTAACAATTTGCCAGATTTGACTCCAAACACACATTTTTGTGGATTGAGTCTTAGCTTGTAAAGAATGAGCCACTTGAAAACTTGATTGAGAGTTTCGATGTGATCTTCTTCTTCTTTGGATTTTACCAGAATATCATCGACATAGGCATCCATGATTTTGTGCATCTGATCATGGAAAATGACGGCCATAGCACGCTGATAAGTGGCTCCGGCATTCTTAAGCCCAAATGGCATGACTGTATAACAAAAAGTGCCCCAAGGAGTAGTGAAAGATGTCTTGGACTGATCACGAGCGGCCAACTTGATCTGATTATATCCGGAATATCCATCCATAAAAGAGAACATAGCGTGACCTGCTGTGCTATCAATCAAAAGATCAATATTAGGAAGTGGATAATCATCCTTAGGAGTCGCTTTATTGAGATCTCTGAAGTCGATGCAAATTCGAACTTTACCATTTTTCTTGGGAACAACAACAATATTTGCTAGCCAATCTGGATAGCCAATGGTTCGAATGAACCCTGCTTTGAGTAGGTCTTCTAGACCTTCCTTAACTTGTTGTTCCACTCGAGGATCCATCTTTCGCAGTTTCTGCTTAACCGGCTTGACATTTGGTTTTAGGATGAGACGATGCTCAACCAATTTGGTATCTAGACCTGGCATGTCCTCATACGTCCATGCGAACACTTCTTCATGTTGCTTGAGAAAACGGGTGAGCCTTTCTTTCTCTTCCGGGCTCAAACTGCTGCCAATCTTGAGAATTTTAGGATCGTCTTCTGATCCAATATTGATATCCTCAGTCGGATCCTGAACTAAGGATGATGGCTCATCTTGTTTCTGAATTGCTGCAAATTCTGGTAATTCTTGAAGAGCTGAATCAAATTCTGCAGGTTCTTCTGACTGCTTTGTAATCTGACTACATTCTGCTCTTATTTTAACCTAATGAATCACTGTTGGCTTTGAAAAGGCCTCTGGATTAAGAACGAGCTTCTTGATAGATTGGGAAGACATTCTGAAAATTGGAGAATAAATCGATTCAGGAAAATCTCCTATCATAAAACAAATTACTTTTGTTAAGAAAATAATTTGAAAGATAAAAGAGAAGAATAATGGCAAATTTTCAAAGATTTGATAACGAGAAGTAAAGAGACAAATGGCATCCAGATAGACAAAGGAAATTTGCAACTTTATTGAAAGAATGAATTGAGGACAATGATTTAAATGAAACGGGATATCATCCTAAATGTGAAAACAAAAGAATAGAAATGAAAGACAAGCAGATGCCCTTAGTGCGTCCCTTTGATAAAGATAGTGCCCTTCTGAGATCTTCTGCCACTAAAGCCCAATCCGGCTCTCTGAGGATAGTGCTGAGGAATTACTGGCTCGAGATGACCATTCCCATTTTTTCCCAGGCCTTGAAAAGGCTGATAACCATGCTTTACTAACAGATCGAATCCCTTTTTGGCCTTCATAAATTGGGAGAACAGTGGATGATCTTTGAATGTACTATAGTCAATTCGTCCTCCAATCTTGAAAAACTGTGGGCCTCTCCATCGAGTCATGGCCACTGTATGTGCTGGCTGTTCAGCCGTCTGCAGTATTCCCGAATTTTCTTCAAAGCTGACCTCATCAATTCCCCTAATGCTAGGGATATTAGTAGTGAAAGTGGGCCTAGGAACCATGGGTTGTGCAAGCCTCTTCTCCGGATCCTCGCCCAAGACTGTTGTGATCATTCCACCTTTTGACCACTTGACACACTGATGCAGAGTAGATGGCACCGCGTTCGTGTTGTGAATCCACGGTCGTCCCAACAACAGATTATACGTTGGGGGTACATTGACCACATGAAAGAGGACAGAGTGGACCGAGTAGTCAATGAAAATTTCCAAGAAAATTCTCCCTTTAGCTGTCTGGCCATGATTATCAAACCCGTAGATGGTGATCGGGTCCGGGATATATTCCACTTCTCTAATGCCCAAAGCTTTGGCTGTCATTTCTGGGCATATATTGAGGCTGTTGCCTCCATCTATCAGCACATGAGGAACAGTCATTCCTCTGGCTCGAATCACAACATACAAAGCGTTGTTGTGAAACACATGCGGCTTAGAAAGATCTTCATCTGAGAAAGTGATTGGAGCATTTGTCATGGCCTGATTGACTATCTGGGCCATGTCTTCAGGAGTTATGCTCGGTTTCACTTTGATTTTCCGCAACAGATCATTCAACACTTGCTGGTGCTTGGCGGAAGCTTGGGCTAAACCCAAGATTGAGACATGGGATAATGCAGTAATCGGCTTTGGTGCCGATGTCTCACCTTTCTCCGGAGCGGGCTTAATAAAGTGCTTGGGGAGCCATGGCATTCTTTTAGCCACCTCAGGAGATACCCCAGCGGGTTTATCAGATACTTTCATTTTACCAAAAGCTACAATGAGATCCATTTTCTGAGCTTTGGACTGAGCCTGCTGCAGCACAAGGACCTGATGTTGGACTTGCATATCCCTTTTAGAGCATGGCCTAATATGCTCCTGCGGCTGAAAAGGCTGTTCAGAGACGACCGCCGTAGAATGATGGGGAAAGGGTTTCTTTAGAATATCCATATTTTCATCTTCGGCACCCTCTACCAGAAGATTCTTGTCGATGAGATCCTGAACAATATTCTTGAGAACGAAGCAGTTCTCAGTATTGTGCCCCACTGTTCTGTGAAATTTACAAAATTGATCTTTGAATTTCCCCATGGGAATAGGGGGATCAACCAACCTAGGCAGTTTGACCATCTCCTTGGTCAACATATACTCGAGCACAGTCTCGAGGGATTGGTCTAGTGGAGTGAATTTCCTGTCATAACTCCACCCTTCATGCTTTACTTTTTCTCGGGGCTTCGGTCCCTGTTCTAATTGAAGTGGCTTATTGAATTGAGGGACTGACTTGCCTTTCTTATCGTTCTTGTTGGAACTTCCTACCCCATAACAGAAATCTTTGTTCTGCCCCTTACGGTGTTTCCAATTATTATTTCTGACAGAATGAGTGAAGTGAGTCTTCTTCTTCTGCTCAGTTTGGCCGTTGTTCTTAGTAAAGGTGAAACCTTCATAGAAACCATTTTCCATACTCAACTCGAGCCATTCGGCTCGCTCTGTCAGTTCAATGAATGTCCTTGATGGTGCAGTAGAGATGAGACCTCTTAGAGGCTGTGAGAAGTTACTCAGAATTAGGGACAAAGCATGTCCCTCTGATATGGGGTCCCTCATCTTGTTGCAAGCTGACCTCCATCGGTGGATAAAATCTCTGGCCTTCTCATTTTCTCTCTGTTTAAGGCCGCAAAGATGGCTGAGGGTGGGAAGTGCCTCAGCATTGAAGAGAAATCGCTCAATGAACATGTTTACCACTTTGTCAAATTCTTTCAACTCAATTGGATTTACATGCTCCGAGTACCATTTAGCTGTGGTTCCCTCCAGACTGCGAGGGAAACATAGGAAAAGTGCACGGTTGTCTCGCTTGAATCTAGAGCATTCAGCGAAGAACATGGCGAGATGAGCTTTAGGATCGCCAGAACCATCGAATTTGATAAACTTTCTGGGGAGATTCTCGAGATTGTCGTCCCCATCCAAACCATCATAGAAGTCTTCACTGGTGAAGACTTTCTTGCCCTTGTCGCGGGTCTGCAGGTCTCGAAGCATTCTGACCACATCTTTGAACTGCGGCTGGTCAGAGTCATTGACAGACTGCTCTTTGAATTTGTGGGCTGACCCCTGCCCCTAGGTAGACTTGCGGAATGCCTGATGGGTCTCAAACTCTTCATCTGAATCTTCCACTGATTCCTCTTCATCAGTTGCATCAACATGCTGGGCAGGCTTCTTGGATATCTTCAAGGCTTTCTTGACTGCCCGACCTTTTGTCTTTTGCTTCACCTGTGCTTTCTCTGTACTGGCTTCAGCTTGTTCTGCCAGCATCTTAGTCATCATCTTCTTAAACATGGCATACATTTGAGGATCAATGTCATCCTCAACCTATTGCCCCTGATTTTTGCCTGAGCGCGGGGAATCCATTTCTTCGTCTGAAGCTGTCGAATATGCGATTCCCTCGACTGGTGCAGTCTTCTTCTCTGACCTTGTTTGAACCATTGACTGTCACGAATGCTCTCTGTAGAGCAAAATCGATGGTTAGGCTTTTGAGAGAGATTTTGATTAGAAGAAAATATTCGCTGAGAATTTTGGTAGACAATTTGAAAGAATATCCCATTACTAGGGATTGAGTCGTCGCTGGGATTACGACAATTGCGTTGTCATTCCTTTGCAAAGAAAATAAACAACTGAAAATTAAGCCTTGTTACCTAGGCGAAGTCGTCAAACCAAAAATTGAAGAATTTGCAAGATTTTTATTTTATTGAAAGAAAACATGATTGCATCAATAATAAACTTGAGAAAGAGGGGGCGGACAGACAATTTGCCACCACTCTTTATAACTAGCAGAGACACGAGGACCGGGAAAAAGCGGAAGAGTAACAAAAGAGTCCCAGCCATATCTGGCAGAATGGTATGCTCCGGACCACTGTGCTGATGTAAGGTCGAACTCTAGCACGACTCCTGATAGCAGCCGCATCTCTATGTGTTTCTGTCTTTGAGAAAACTGTCAAACACACCGCTCCGGATGATAGTAAGCACAGAAGAATGGACCAAGCAACTTGAATCTCTTGCCATATGCATAGGTGTATCTGGGAGGCGATAATTCTCGATCAAAATAGTCCCACACCACTTCTTCTTCCTGCAGATAGTCGATCAGGAATCGGTACCGCGCAACTGGAAGGAGCTCCTTACCGTTGTATCTGAATGAACTAGCTCTGGTCGGTACATGCTGAAGGAACCAAGATTGAAGAGCATAAGTACATCCCTCGACTAAGATGGACTCTCCAAGTGTGAAGCGGGTCAGTCCTCTGTATAGAAAAGCAAGCGCGGCCATGGCTATCGAGAGACGGCTGGTCTGTCGACTTCCCCATCTTCTCAAAAGTTGAACTATTCTGACATCCACATAATTCTGTCCATCTGAAAAGAAAGCAAGTCCCACAGTACACAAAACCATCGTATGCTGAATTCTCTCTCGAGCTGTCCTGGACAACGAGCTGACTTCTGCGAATTCTCCATACTATCGGTAGATCTCGATCAGACTCACGTACTCATTCCCATTTTCTTCAATCAGTGGCCAAGACTTGCGCCCTGTCATGCGAGCTACGGCATCTTTGGGGTCCAGACCCTTGACATTGATCAGAAACTGTTGCTCTAACGGATCTCCAGGCTGACCGGCTGGCTCAGGCAGTCCCATAATCTCTGAAAATTCATCCATCAGTAGTGTCATCTCGCCCCACGGGAACCAGAACGTGCAAGTGCGCGGATTCCATCGCTCTGCCAGTGCATGAATCAGATTGTCGTTGACTGTCAACTTTCCCACTGCAGATGCCAATTCCAACCCACAATCGCTCAAGTGGTCCGGAAACATACGAGAGAAAATTTTGAACCAAACATAGTACCACCGGGGAAAGAAGGGTCCGGTGCTAAGAGATCGATGCTCAGGAAGACTTTGTCGCACCTCATAGGAGATGTGACTCTCAGGAAAAACAGAATCGAGCTGACTGGATGCCATTGGACTGAAAGATAAGAAGACTGAAATTAGACTTTGGAAAAATACAAGAAATTTGAAAATTGCAGGCAGGATAAAATGAAAGCTGGAAATTCGAAGTCCAGAGGAACGAAAGAATGAAAAATCTCCTGGAGTTTCGAAGAAAAGGTGGATGATTTGGAAAAATTGCCCAGGGTTTTTGAGAAAAAGGAGATATTTCATAAAAGATGAAAAATGAGGTATTTTGGAAAATTGTTCGGTATTTTGGAAAAACTGAAAAAATAAGGCGAAAATGAATATCATACATTCAATTACAAACAATTATGCACATACAGCAATCCCTAAGAAGCCAACTCTAAATGCATTGATTTTGAAAGAGCTTTAGGACCCTAATCCTGACTCTAGGCTCAGATCAACTGTGTCCAATCATGCTATGCCGATATACTCGAACCGAGGCTCGATGTACGTGGCATAAAACTCATCTCCGGGTCTAGGCTTGTGTTTTCCCAACATCCTTGAGCGCCTGCCGATATACGTTGGACTATGGCCCTTGGTACGTGGCAGGGGGGCGTTAGCCCAAATAAGTGGCCCAGTTGTGAGGCTCTGTCCCGAACTATGGTTCTGGAAGAGAGCCCAGCAACGTGAAGACCGGGTAGACATTAGTGGGGTGGTTTTTGAAATATGATTACATGCAGGCAAACAGAGGGCTCTAAGTCCTAAAGAGATAGAATTTTGAAATTTTTTGAAGAAGCAAACATTGTTTTCATACAAGTCCTAGATTGAGGAGTGTTGTATTTCAGACCTAAGTCTAAGTGAGCATGCATAATTCTCCTCAATATGGTCCTATCAAACCATGCCTAGTCTACATGCAATCCATGTCAGCTGGGTTCAAGTCTAGGCTCCTAGGTTCACATGATATCAGAAATTAAAAGCTGACAGTTTAAAGAGCATGATTTTGATAATTGAGCTAAGTCAAAGCACATAATTGATCAGACGAATACAGGTCCCATCTCGGTCGCCAAACCTGTTATCATCGCAAAAATTTTTCCCCTCCCTTGCGAGAGAGAAACGAATTTCGCGAGTCAAACTCGACCAAAGTTTTGAAATTGGTTTTAAAAATTACTCGCCTCCGTTTTGAAAATTTGCGGGAAAATTCCGTAGAATGGGATCCGTCTGTCGGTACGAGGTTCAACCGTTCCTGGCGCCTTTACCAGGGGTAATTGAACCAAGGATCAATTATGTGCTTTAACTTGACTCAAATATCTAAATGATGCTCTATTTTTCCTAGAATGCACAAAGAATCAGGCTTGTGCTATGGAATTTTAAAAAAATGCAAGTTTGAAAAAAATATGATGTTTGCTTTGGAAAATTGAAATATGCTGGAAAAATGATTGGAAAAGTACTTGAAATTGGGATTCCTGGGAAAATCATTGAAGTTCATTGAAAATCAGAAATTTGCATTGGAAAGTGATTTCTCAGGAAAACTTGAACTTTGGAAAATCGATTTTGAATTTTGGAATTGCTTTTCTGAGAAAATGGATTTGAGAATTCTAAGAAAATCTAAGAAATTCATTGGAAAATGACTTTTGAAATGGAAAATAAATTCTCAGGAAAACTGGAAAATATGAGAAAATCGATTTCTGAAAACTTGAGATTTTGAAATTTGAGAATTTGAAAACATAGGAAAATCTTGGTTTGAAATTGGGAAATGCTTTGAAATCTCTTTTGAAAACTCAGGATTTTGAGAAAATCAGATCCTTAGAAAGACTTGGAAATTTTTGAGAAAGCTGAATTTTCTAAAATTGAAATTGGAAAATGAATTTGAGAATAATGCAATTTGAATGATATGAATGAATGAATATGAATTTGAAAAAGGAATTTCAATTGAGAAATTGGGAAATCCTTTTAAAACTTTGAAAAATGCAGTGCATTTTTGAAGTTAGCCTAAGAGTGTAGGCTGAATGTGGCTTATATAAAGATCATAAATCTCGGTTTTCTTCGTATTCTGACTATGGCCATAAATATGAATCCCACCGAGTTTATAAACTCCATAAAAGCTTGTGCACGTGCCATTCGTGTAAACCATAGTGGATTTGAAATAAATGCACATGAATCATACATCAAATATCGAAATTTGCATAAATTAAACTATATGCAATGCAGCTCTATTCTAAGCAGAAAAGTAACTCTTATTCCAAATTGTTACATTTGAGATTACATTGAATTGAAATAAAAAAAAAAAAATCTAAGTCTTCTTCTTGAATGTTCCTGCAAAACTAGAAAACAAGGTTAGCACAAAAATGTAGGTTTTTCTAAATTTATCCGAAAATATGGGAAATTATCAGATATTATTCAGATATAAACCCAAATTCATACCCCCCTTTGATATAAACATAATAAATAATGAATAAATTTTGAAAATAAACTTGAAAATTCGAAATTGGGGTTTAAAATGACCAAAATACCCCTGACACCATTGGGATTAGGGTTACGGTTTGGAAAATGCCACACTGTTATCAGAGACCTAAATCTCTGGAATTTCTGGACATTGGAATCTGTTAGACAGAAAGAGAAAATCCGGGAAAAATAATGAAACAGATCCAAAAATTCCCAAATTTTGGGAAATGATATAAAATTATGTTAGGAACAACTTTTATGTTTAAAGTTTTTGCAGACAGGTTACAGATTTGGCGGACTTGATGCATTAGGGCCTGTCTATACCCTGACAAAGGAAAATCAAGATTTTCCCAGGGGTCTGGGAAATCCGATTTTTGTAAGAGGGCAAAACTGCTTGGAAAAACATAAAAAATTCCAAATCACAAGTAGATTCAATTATGAATCCACTGTGATTTTTGGAGGACGATTCGGATCTCCCACAAGGGTGGTACCGTAGGTTCTTTTCTGCTAAAGCAGAAATTGAAATTTCTGGATGACAGAAAACCCGATTTAGGGTTTGATTTATTTAGAAGGGTTCCGAAACTCGGATTGAATCAAATTTTTGAAAGTGAGACAAAGACATATGAACCTAATTACTCTGAAATATACAGAATTTATTGACGAAAACTGAACATACAATGATAACTAGACTATCATATACAAATCAAGAATTTATTAACAAATGGACAAATAACAACAATCATGAATTGGACATGCTATTTCTATGAAATGAACTAACTATAATGTTTAAAACAAATAAACAATATAAAAATAAAACTTAAAATGAGAAAGAAAAGGGAGATATGAACTCTCTTTTTTTTTTATTTCTTTTGACTCTCGAAGTGAGAGGTTCGATCCATCGAATGGATGAACCTCATCACTCGTTTAGTCCCCATACATAAGATTATAATCTTTCTACAGTTATTAATTTAAAACCATGGCAAAAAAAAAAAAACTTTCATGTAGCTGTAGATCTAATCCTTGGTCTGATTCAATATTTCCTATTACGAAAATGAGATTTAAAAACCCATATCAAGAGGCGACAAGGGTGAATATCATAGAGCTTTAACAAGGACTAATGAAAAGGGTAAACACTCACCTTGGGGTCTTGCTGCAGCAAATGGAGAAGGCTGTCTTGTTGCTGCTGGGAATCGATTTGAGATGGCTGCAAGGTGTTGAAGTGGTGCTGCCAAAGTGAAAGGCTGAAGGAGGTGTCTTGCAGCTGCACCAAAGAAGGAGGATGATGGTGGCTGGAATGGAGTTGGTTGCTGCCGGCTGGAGGCTGCTTCAACGTAGACAGATCGGCTGGAAGTGGTCTTGCGTTGTGGCTGCAGCTGCTACAAAGGGAGGATGATGAAGGTATTGGTGCTGTAGCAGCAAAGGAAGAGGCAAGAGAAAACCAAAGGGCGTCAATGGGTTGGAGAAGCCAAAAGTGCCCAGCCGTATGAACCTTTTGGTTGAAGACTTAGGAAAAATAATGATTTTCCTAAGTTTTCATGGAGAGATAACCTTGATGAGGAGAGAGAGAGAGAGAGAGAGAGAGAGAGAGAGAGAGAGAGAGTTGGAGAGAGTTGGGCCGGCCGTATGGATCTCCTTTTCTTCTTATGACAACTTAGGTTTTGATAAAAATCAAAACCTAAGTTTCTAATATTGTTTCATGAAACAGCCTACGTGAATTGGCTGTAGCCTTCTCCCTTTGAAAAAGATGGAAAGGAGGTAAGGAAGAAAGGGGAAAGAAGGAAGGGAAGAAGAAAAAGAAAAGGAAAGAGGAAGAAGAAGGGAAAAAGAAAAAAAAGAGAAAAGGAAAAGAAGAAAAGGAAAGAAAAAGGGAAGAAAGGAAAGAAGAAGAAAAGAGGGGCTGGAAGTTTGGGTGACCATCTTGTGGGTCCCACCTCTCTAAAATAAAATAAATAAATAAATAAAAATTAATAAAAACAAAAACAAACAAATAAAAAAAAAACCTTTTTTTTTAAACAGAAATGTAAATGAATGGGCCATCTCAGAGCGGGTCCAAATTTCAATTTTGAAATTCATTATGAAGATTAGAGGGGTAAAATAGTCTTTTCAGAAAGTTTCCAGACGAAACGAGCTATTTTTGACAGTTTTTTAAACGAGCTCAGATTTTGAAGTTCAATAGCTCATTGTGAAGCAAATCCAGTGTAAAATTTAAAAAATGTAATTTTGAATGAAATCCAGATTGTTTTTCTCGAGAAAATGCTTCCAACAAAATGAGCTATTTTTGGCAGTTTTTGAAACGAGCTCAGATTCTGAAGTTCAATAGCTCATTGTGAAGCAAATCCAGTGTAAAATTTAAAAAATGTAATTTTGAATGAAATCCAGATTGTTTTTCTAGAGAAAATGCTTCCAACAAAACGAGCTATTTTTGGCAGTTTTTGAAACGAGCTCAGATTCTGAAGTTCAATAGCTCATTGTGAAGCAAATCCAGTGTAAAATTTAAAAAATGTAATTTTGAATGAAATCCAGATTGTTTTTCTCGAGAAAATATTTCCAAATTTAGACTCTTGGGGGTAAAAATGTCAATTTTGGAAACCCAGGGTTTGAAATTGATTTCTGAAAGCTTTTAAAACTCGATCTGGATTGAAATTTATAAAACTGGAGTTCTGGACTTCGAAAATGAAATGAAATGTGATGAAATGTTATGAAATGCTGAGAAATTATATGAAATGATGAGAAATGACATGAAATGCTATGTGAAATGCTAACCTTGAATAAAGAATTTTGGATGTCAGACCCCGATTGACACTTGTATCAGTTTTAAAAAAACATTAAAATTGATAAAATTTGCAAAATAGCTCAAGAAATGGTTTTCGGGACTCTACTGGGTCAGAGTGACACTGGAAATTGGGGTTCGAGCTGGATTGAACTGAAATGAGCTGGATTGAGCTGAGTTTTAGAGTTTCAGAACTCAAGTGAACTAACCAGACATTGACTCAACTGACCTTTCCGACTGAATTTTCCAGAAAAGTTGCCATTTTTAGAGAAATGGTACGGAATGGTCACTAAAGCAAAGTGAATTACGAATCTGAGCTGGGTTTGAGCTATAACAAAGGTCAGTAATACTGACATGAACTAAAATCAAAGCTCGAACACTAGCTCAATTGACTGAACTCAACTCAATTTCAGCTGAAAGAGCTAAAATGGGCTCCTAGACATTTGGAAATGGTTTTGAACTGAAACTGGAGCGCTTGAACTCCTGGTGAGCTCAAGTTAGACTTTGGGGAACATGACTGATTGAGAATGACTGACTCGGAGACAATTGGCATGGATTTGAGTGAGAAACAAGCTCATTTCTGAAGAAATGATCCCATTTTGGCAGGAATGGTCAGAAATGGAAATGGTTTATTCATTATGAGATCAGATGAACTTGAGATGACTGATATTCTAACTGTCTTGAACTGATCAATGAGCTTGGTTGACTCCGACTGACTGGGGTCCGGGATGACCTAGGGGTAAAATGGTAATTTTCCTAATGAAAATGGGTAAAATGGTAATTTTTTGAAACTAACTCAGGGTTTGACTCCTACACTGATCTAACAGGGTTGGCACTGCACGAGGAGGGTTGTTTGAGAATGAGTGAGGAAAATTTGGGGTGTTTACAATGCTTTATACCTTATGCATTTCCTTAGAAATGATAAATGTATGGATGGTTTATCTCACCAGCTCGCAAGAGTATTGACCCCGTTTTATGGGGATACAGGTGTTTGGCTTCTAGTGGTGCGATGGAGCTCGATGTGCGGCGGAGGACTGAACCCACACTCTAGAACTTGAAGATCCTGGCAGTGGTCTTTGGAAAAAGGGAAATGATGTATATTGCTCACGTATCAATTTGTAATAAATAAAATGTTTCTTCTTGTTGTTTCTTCTTGTGACCCGCTCAGAATTTCCAACTGTTTTCCCTTGCCAGTTTTCCTTTTTTGCGCAATGCTTTCAAAAAAAAAATTACTCTGAAAATTTAAGGATTTTCCAAGTTGGGATTTTGGGGCGTTACATATCTTGGTATCAGAGCTATGTTTTATGAGTGTGGTTCAAGTCTCTGCACGCATCGACCATCGCACTGTAAGTATGCCTCATTGAGTGTAATTGTGATTCTAATGTTTAGTTGTCTTTCCTGCATGCTGGTGGTAGACTTCTCTTAAAAGGGTTTGTGTTGCGCTTGTGGATGTGGGTTCCCGAGCTAGTTCATGATTCTTTTATGTTTTCCAACTTCATTGGATATGTTCATAATTTTATCCTTGTTGGAAGATATATTTTTGGGAGCGATCTTTCGGACAGAAGGTTAGAGCCCTGTCTGTGCTGATTGAATCTTTGTGTTCCTTGTTGGAGGATGTTGTTGTTCCCAATTGTTCTTGGTGATGAGAACATGTGTGCCTAGCAGTGGCTTTTGCGTTGCCGATGATGGCGATCGACTCTTTAGAGGGTCGTTGTCGGGAACAACATAACACCGGACTTTAGGGTGTTGTTGCTCTTGAGAGAGCATTGTGGGAGTTCTTGTTTTCCAACCACAGTCGAAAGGAATTGTGGTGTGATGAGTTGGCTTAGGGTGGTGATTCTCTAAGTGATGCTACTGAAGTGTTGACTCTTCAGTATTGCCGTTAGAGTGGTGACTCTCTAACGATGCCGTCAGGGTGGTGATTCTCTGACGATGCCATTAGGGTGGTGATTCCTTAGTGATGCTACTGAGGTGGTGATTCCTCAGTATTGCCGTTAGAGTGGTGACTCTCTAACGATGCCATTAGGGTGGTGATTCCCTAGTGATGCTACTGAAGTGGTGACTCTTCAGTATTGTCGTTAGAGTGGTGACTCTCTAACGATGCCATTAGGGTGGTGATTCCCTAGTGATGCTACTGAGGTGGTGATTCCTCAGTATTGCCGTTAGAGTGGTGACTCTCTGACGATGCCATTAGGGTGGTGATTCCCTAGTGATGCTACTGAGGTGGTGATTCCTCAGTATTGCCGTTAGAGTGGTGACTCTCTAACGATGTTGTCGGAGTGGTGACTCTCTGACGATGCCATTAGGGTGGTGATTCCCTAGTGATGCTACTGGGGTGGTGACTCTCCAGTAATTCCGCTAGAGTGGTGATTCTCTAGCGATGCCATTAGAGTGGTGATTCTCTGATGAAGGTTGTTGAAGTAATGATTCTTCAACAATGTCATTTGAATAATGATTCTCTTGTGATGATGTCGGAGTGGTGATCCTCCGGACAACATGTTAGAGTGGTGATTCTCTAACGTTGGTCATCAAGAATGGTGATTTTCTGATGACAGCGGTCCTATGTGGCGTCGCTTGAGATATTGCGCAATTAGATTTGTGTTGTGACATTGTTTGATTATGCATCAAGTACTCAAAACTTTTGAAAAATTGTTGTGGTTATTACTAGGCAAACATGATTGCGAAACCTATTGCTTAATAACTATTATATATGTTTGTCTTGATAGATGGCCTGGGAAGCCAGGTGCAACGATATCATGGGTACTGTGAACAACCTTGCGGAGGTTGTGCAACAGCAAGTGGTTGCGATGCAACAGATGGGTGCGAACCTTCAACAGGTAGCCCATGATAGGCAGAACGTTGGTACAACCACCTATAAGCGCTTTATGGAAATGGATCCTCCTGCTTTTATGGGTAAGACAGACCCTGAAGCTGCCGAGTCATGGCTACGAGAGATTGAACGTATTTTTCGCGTTCTGGGTGTTCCAGAGGAGCAGAAAGTGAACTTCAGCACCTATCGTTTGAAGGACCACGCTGAGAAGTGGTGGGACACGATCTCTGCGGTTAAATTCCAAAACAGGAATGTTGCGTGGGATGAATTTGTAGAGGTTTTTAACTCTGCATATTTTCCCAAGCATGAGCGGAGCAAGAAGATGCAAGAATTTTTGGACTTGCAACAGGGAACGACAACCCTGTCTGATTATATCACTAAGTTTCGATGTTTGGAGCGATATTGTCCGAATGTGTACGTCTTGGAAAAGGATCGAGCAATGAAGTTTGCTCATGGGTTGAAACCAACTCTGAGAACCAACGTGTTCACTAATGGACCAAAGTCACTTGACGAGGCCATCGAGGTAGCAACACTGTTGAAAGAAACCCAGATCGAGGAGCAGAAGAACCAGTGGAAGGGAGCCGGATCACAGACCAAGATTCTCGTGTGTACCAGTGAAAAGCATCCCAGTGGAGATGAGTCCACATTTCCTGCAAAGAAGCAAAAGCGTCAGGAAGACTACCAAAATCGCCGGCAACGGAGTCGATCTCGACAACCAAATGTCCAACGAAAGTGTAGACGGTGCAACAAGGATCATGCTTTTGGAGTTTTCCCTCTGTATGACGGCAAGTGTTTCAAGTGTGAACAACCTGGGCATATTGCTAAGTTTTGTCCGAAGAGGTCTCTTGCAGATCATGCTTATGCGGATTAGACTCCATCGACAGAAGAGGACATGATGATGAACGAGGAAGCTGTCAAAATCGTGAATCATCGAGATCAAAGTTTTGCGTACCGAGACCATTCTGTTGGTCAAGGTGTGTTGGTGACTCCATGGCATCGAAGAATGCTCATGGGAGGCTGAAGCGTGTATGAGGGAAGACTATCCCGACTTTTGTGCTTCTGATTACGTGGACGAAATCCTTTTTAAGGAGGGAAGGATGTAAGACCCATGATATTTTTGAGAAATTTGATATGAAATATGCTTTCAGTATTGGTCATTTCAGGTTTTCCCGCGAGAATTTCTCGTAATTATGCATATAGAGCTATACGAGGTCTTAAATCACATATTTTTTTTTTCTCGAAGCGATTAAGGACAACCCTGGCGAATTAATGTCCGATATTCCTAAATTAGATTTATTATTAGACTTACCTCAAATTTGGAACCTAAACGAGGATATTACCTCATTATTTTATGTAATTGGCAAAAAAGGGGTATATCGGTAAATACGAGTCGGATCGAGGCCCGGATTCATTGAAACTGGAGATCTAAATACGTAATATTGAAATTTAGGTCTTAAAACTATGAAATATAATTTGGAAATAAAGCATTTAAATTATTTAAATCTAACTTTTAAATAAGAAAGCAATTAGGGGTTTAAATAACTAAATAGCAATTTTTATAAAACCTAATTAAGGTTTTTCAAAAAGTTTAAAGGAGAGCTTGTTCTTGGCATTATTAGAGAATGCTTAGCATGGGGCCCACCTCAGCCATGCTACTTAAAAAGAATTTCAAAAAAATGCACTTTGTAAAGTGCTTTTGAAAAGTTTGCAAAAAAAAACAAAATTTGGGTCTTATTTTGGAAAAAGAGGAAGAGGTTGGCTAAAAAGCCAACGTCTTTTCCATGTGGCTGGGCACCCCTTAGGGGGTAGCCTTGAGCTGCATTTAATGAACTCAAAAAAAAAATAGTAAGAAAGTTAATATTGTCTGTCTGTTGGGATAATGAACATAAGTATTTGGTCTTGAAAAGAGAATCAGAAATTGTTTCTCAAATAATGCATGCAAAATATAATAATGTTTTGATATTGCATATTTTTCTCCCTGTCTAATAACTTCCTATTACTTCTTGTCTCCTTTATTGAAGTATGGAATTTAAGTACTGCTCTACTCACAGGAGGGTGGCAAATGCATTGGATGCAATGTTCTCTAAGGGTGATGCAATTGCTATAGATATGCCAATGACAGTCACTTCAGTGGTTGTATACCTGGCTATTGTTCTTGCAGGATATGTTGTTGTATCAATAGCTGATAGTTTTGCAGCAAAGGAAATTGCAACCAGGCTGCAAATATCTAATGCCAAGGGCGTTTTCACTCAGGTACTTTTTCCTGAACCAATAGTCAGATACCACTGGAAAAGCCAAATTCATAATCTTTACTTAATAGACTCAGGTATAGATTGATACTGATAGATTTTACCAGAATGGTGTTGGAAGATATACATTGCTTCTTTCATAATTTTACATGTTAAAGACAATTTATATATAGAAGCATAGCTACTCTACGTCATTCTGCTTTGCAGTTGGTATCAAAGCTGTTTAGCAAAACAAGATATGCAAATTGCTGTCCTTTCTAGGAATTGTTCATAAGATGCCTTATCCATTGGTCTCTTATATAACATTCCAAATTTTTGCGTGTGTATATGGTATTGGGAACTTTATAAAAAAGTAGGCATATGAAACAACAATGCTTCATAGAAGATTAATATGACCTACCAAATTAAATATCCATATGAAAAAACTCAATGCATAAACTCACTTCTACAATGTTTGACCTTTCCTTAATCTGATCTGAACCATTCCTCTTCTACTGAATGAGAAGCTCATAGAATAGATCATTGCATTGGTCCTTTTACAATAATTTAGGAGAAGGTGATTATTCCTGTTTATGATAAATAATAATTTCATGGATACATTCAATGAAAAGCTTTTTGCATCTTTTAGGTCTAGATAAGAACATGACATTTGGTATCATATGACAACAGTAAGAGGACAATGTGACCATTCAAGTTATAGTCATGTAATACATAAAAAAAATGAAGTATGAAAAGGCAGAATTTTCCTAGAATAAACAAGATCGAAATGAAGTTTGAAAAGGCAGAACTTTCCTAGAAGATAATGGAATTCTGTACTAGAACGCGAGTGATCATGGCGAGAATTTTCATCTATTCTACTCAAAAACCAGCTACACAATTGTTTCTATACTGTTATTTGTTCTTAATTGTCAACTTGATGTCATTTGGAAATAATGCAGTACCAGTTCAATAACTTCATGTTTTGACCTTGTCAGAGTTTCAGTTCATGATCCAATACAACATTATTGACCAATTGACTCAAGAATTGAGAGCTTTTGTTTTTCTATATTATTTACTATCTGTGTGATGCTTTGCATTTTTCTTATTGGTGCTACCAGACAAAGCTCTCAATTTCCTCATATGCTTTCAATTAGTAAAGCTCTCAGCTTCTACATATGCTTTCAATTGACATCTTTTATGCTTGCAGTCACTTTTTCATTTTAACAAGTATGTGAAATGTTTCTTTTAGCCTACTGCAGTATACGATAAATTTGTCTCCTTATGTCTTTTTTTTTCGGGGTTCAGGATTTTATATTGAGAGGTGGAAAGAAGTTTGCCTTATACAGGTAAGAAATTGGAGCACCCTGTTCAAGGATAAAAATCTAGTTATTTACATTTGTGGTTATTTACACTTTTTAGTAGAACGATTTAACTACCACAAGGCTATAAAAAATTTCCATGATTTTCTTCTCACCTTTCAAGTGTGGAGGATCTATTGCATTTCTTTAAAATTCTTGATAATGAACTTTTGCTAGTTATTTATCAAAAAAAACTTTTGCTAGTTGATTATAGTATTTCCAGATTTATAATTTGGCAAAAGTTAAGATAATATATAATCTTGATCCATAAATAGCAAAGATTGCTAGAGGACCTGTAGAAATTATAGATTTTTAGAGAACTTTTTTAAAAAAAATTCAACATGCTGGCCATCCTTGACAAATTAAACAATGGTTTGCTTCAAGATGATGAATCATGTAAAATAACTTATTGATCATAATAAACCCTATGCGCCATATAACAGTTAGAGCATAACTTTTGTGGTAGATAGCTAGTAGTTTATGAACTGATCCTCTCAAAATGGTTAGTTAAGAACTCACTCCCATTCATCAAATGGTTTGCCGAGTAGCAAGAGCCACTTCATTCAGATTTGTAGCACAAAATTTCATGGGCAACACTTCCTGGAATGGGCTAGGTCAGGTAAAAAATCCCTTAGGCCTGAAAACAAGATTTTCATGTATTATTGGGAGCATCCTAAAATGGGATAGTAAGGATGAGTTTTACTCAGATGGAGAGATTGCAAATTTGACTATGATGGTGAGGTTCTTCATTCCATCCTCATATTGGTAGGTCTTTCATGTCTCTAAAGACCACTAAAGATCTTTGAAAAGCAGTGAAAGAACCCTTGTAAAATAAAATAATGTAGCATTGAAACATGAAATAATGGATGATATCACCGATGTAGACAACGAAATTGATCCTTGAGTTAATACTATGCAGAGTTAAGAACTCTTTCAATCATCAACCTCTTGGATGCCCTTCATGTACCTTAAAAGAAGAGAAAACTAGAAGAGAGAAAAGTGTCTTGACTTACTTTGGGAACTTTGAATGTAAGGCCATCAATGGAAAACCTTAGGATGGAAAAAGATACCATCCTTAAGTACCATCTGCACACTCTTACAAAGGAAAGAATATGGAGGGAACCTTAAGGGAAGAAGGATGTTGTATTCTACAACCAAGAGAGGTTGGGAATTGGGATTAGCTAGTGAAGCAACATCTTTATAAAATTAAGGGAACAGGTGGATTGGTTACTTGTGGCTGTGGAGGGTTAATCTATACCAAGTGATGAAAAAATTATGTTAACACACGTTATGGGAAAGGCATAGACAACGAGCAATAAAAATTATGTTAGATATTGACAAAAAGAAATTTGATTGAATTTCTTTGCATAAAACGGGCTTCCTTTTATTATCTTCATTATTTATTGGATACCAGATCTTATAATGTTGATCGCCAACAAAATCAGTACTTATAAAGAAGGATTGAATTTACCATAATTCAATTATCACCTGCTTCATGTTCTCTTTGTTTGACATGCAGACGTGTTAGAGAAGCTGGCTATTGCAAGGCTATTGTCGTTCCAGCCATTGGTAAGGATGTGGACATTCAATTGGAAGAAGGTGATATATCGTGGCTCGATTTTCTTCGCGATGCTGATCATCTACCTAGGTATTTAATTTTGCAAATGATTACTCTTTGTTTGAGGAGCATTTGCCAAATGCACTATGAACTTGCATATCCCTTCTATTGTATGTTCAAAAGTTTGAATATATGCTATTTTGTGCTATTTGAATTGTATTTTCTAATTCTATACTAATCAAAATTGTTGCATTCTACTTTTTCTGAAAATATGGTTACTTTGTTTAAACTGCTTTTCCTTTGTCATTATGCTGGCAGACGTGATCACTATTCTCCAGTTTATATGCCCATAAATTCAACAATTAACATACTTTTCTCTTCAGGAACTACAGGTGCTTTTTCGGTTCATTATATTTATCATTCTGCTATTTTCTTTGTTCACTTTTCTTATCCAACAAGTTACATGTCTGACATTGTACAGGTAACCCCAAAGCCATTCCATGGACACAACTCTCCCCTATTCGATGTGCTGCAGACTCATGGGCACATCTTAATACTAAAGTTGGA
Organism: Nuphar pumila; assembly: GCF_984573655.1. NCBI lineage: Eukaryota > Viridiplantae > Streptophyta > Magnoliopsida > Nymphaeales > Nymphaeaceae > Nuphar > Nuphar pumila. Next base: position 61,535,154 of record NC_143254.1, read on the forward strand.
GATATTTTCTGCTGGCCCACAAACTTGGGCTGGGTAATGGGACCAATTACGGTGTTTTCATGCTTCTTGGCTGGTGCAACCCTTGCACTTTATCATGGATCTCCACTTAGTCATGGATTTGGAAAATTTGTGCAAGTATGTTGTCATTTTTTAGTTTTATTTTTTTACCCCCTCCACCCCACGCAACCCCCTCCTCAGTACCATTTTATGTGGATCATGATACAATTCTTATGTTAAAATGCAGGATGCAGGTGTTACTGTGCTGGGCACAATCCCGAGTCTAGTGAAATCTTGGAAGAGTTCCAAGTGTATGACAGGACTTGACTGGGATAGTATCAGGTAATTTTTTCAATCTTAGTTGTAGCCTGTACGGATCCTGCAAAGTGTCACAAAAAACTTCTTGTGTTTATTTACATTTTCACTATTGCAGGATATTTGGTTCCACGGGTGAATCTTCAAACGTTGATGATGATTTATGGCTTTCTTCACGAGCATATTTCAGACCAATTATTGAATGTTGTGGTGGTACAGAGCTTGCATCTTCTTATGTTCAGGGGAGTGTTTTACAACCACAAGCCTTTGGATCATTTAGCACACCGTCAATGTCTACAGGGTTTGTTATCCTTGATGATAATGGAAATCCATATGTAAGATTCATTTCCAGCTTTCAAAAAAAAAAAAACAAAGTAGAAGTCGATTTTTTTGTTTGGTGGGCTTGCTACTTTGGCAAGTCAAGGTCAACCTCCCCTAAATCAACGAGGATTTAGGGGAGAGTTGATGGGGGGTGGTTGGGGCCAGACCTTGACCCCTTGACTATAGGCCCTAGGGGAGGAGTAGGAAGGGGCGTGAGCTGTGGTCACCCTCCATCCCTTCCCTTTTCAATCTTAGCCATCCAAGATGGCTTTATCTTGAGAAAGGAAAAAGGGGGTCCAACGGCTGGCCCTCTTCTTCCATTTTTTTTTTTCTTCTTCTTCTTCTTCCCTTTTCTGTCCTTTTTCTTCTTAGTGGGGCTGTGCTGTGTGTGTAAGAGTGGCTCAGCCCCAGCTGAAGGAAAACCTCCATCGTCTTCCTCAATGTGAGTAAGGCCCTCCTTACGTTTCCTTTCTTTGGTAAAATGTGAATGGTTTAGGCATGGAATCCGGTTTGCACTTGCAAAGTGCAAACCGATCTATGGTGATTTCATGCCATGGTTGTGCTAAGCAAGCATTAGGCTTGCATTTGAAGCCATATGATATGCAAAAGAAATTTTTTTTATGGGTTGCCCTTGAAAACGTAACTAGTTGATTGATTTCGTTTCTCGTTTTTACGAGTTGTCAAAGAAACCTCCGGTAAAATGAGCGTATCTCCCTGGATACGCATCGGATCGGAGAGTTCTTGAGCATTTCGGAAAGCTCAGACATAGCTACACAACTTTTTAGTTGTCAACTGTTCCTGTTTCGGCTTGCAAAGTTGACGAAAATCCACGTCATTGGCTGACACGTTTTTCCGTCAGCAACCCAGGAGCGTTCCAAGTGATGCCTGGTTTTTCTGCAATAATTTCTGGACCGTATATCGTAATGTGGATTTCTTGAATTCTGTAGAAAGCTAACAAAATTGTCTAGGAATCTTGTGTTTAAAACTCTTGCCGGAAATGCCTGTAAATGGTCGAAAATGGCAGTCTTTTGACTGCAATATTAGAAAAATATATATATACATATATACATAAGTATGTAGCTTTTTTGAGTTTTTGGTGATTTTTGTCCTTCGTTTGCATGTTGGGACAGTACTACCTGTCGAGTTTGTACCCGTATGGGACAGACCTCACTAGGTGCACATTGGTCCGAGCACGAGCTCGACCAAGTGCACCTAGCTGATCCTTTTGGCGCAGCTTATGGCTGTCGGGCGCTAGGCGCTCTACTTCGCTTGGCAGGCTGTGGGCTGGACCTGGTCTGAGCCCTTTTTGGGTCAGACCACGGGTGCAGGCCCTCCGACAGGTCTCTCACCTGTGCTTGACCCAGTTGGGTCTGGACCCACTGGGTCAAGACTATTGTTCGGTGGGCGCCACCCAAATCTGGTGTGGGCGCCCCCTTTCTGTTGGGTGCACCTTTGGTGCGGGTGTGAGCTCAACCAACGCTCTGGTCCGAGCCCACCTTTGGGTCAGACCAAGGGCTTCCTTGTGACCCAGTTGGGTTTGGTCACGGTTGGACCAGACCCGCTGCGTGGTCTTGGCCGGCCCAATTGGGCCTAGCCTTGTCGAGCCACCGTGGGGCTCTCCTTTCGTTTAGCCGGGTGCAGATGCACCCGGGAGAGCATGGTGTTGGCCTTCAGGCCAGTGCTGCAGCCTGGCAGCACTTGGTCTGCACATGAGGTGCAGACCAAGGTCGATGTAGATCTGGCGGCCCTGTTGCAGCCCCACCCGACCCTCGCTCATCTTTTCCCTGTTTGGCAACAAGTTGGTGCCAAGTGCTCAGGCACCCGGCAACTCCGTTGCCACTCGAGTAGCTCTGAGATGGACCCCGGCTCCTGGTTGGAGCTGTTTGCGGACTCAAAACGGGTCCCCATGTTACCCATGGAGTTCTCGCGGAAGTCCACCGGTGGCGACAATTGTCTCCCTTGTTGCCGCCGGCCTGCAAGCGGAGATTTGCTTGTTAAGCGAGAATGTTCGCTTCTAAGCAATGAAGCCATTGCAGCCTCGGGCTTTTGTTGCTCATGCTCCGCTGTCCCATCGTGGAAGCAAGATGGTTAAGCTCGCGACTGGCGTCGCGTCACACACTTGCGTGTGTTTGTCCGTTTCGTCGGACCTTTCTGGAAGATAGCCTTGTCTGTGCCCCGTCGTGTGGGCAGAGCGCGACCATGCCTTGAGGATTGATGATGTGTTTCCTATACGAACGAAATTAGGTTGAGTCTCATTTTCCACACTCGCAAGTATCAATTTGTGAGGGTCCTTTGTGGAAGGCTTCGCTATGCGAGCTTTGCTGCGATACGTCGGTTGGAGTACGTGTATTTGGAAAAAAAAATATATATGTAGTCCAGGCTCTGGACGCTCTTCGCATATACAATGGCTACCGTATATGCATTTTGAACCTTGTACCGCTCAAAAATAGCGAGTTGTGTCGTTTTAAGAATATATTTGTTTGTATCGTTGCCTCGGCTCGATACCTGTGTGATTGATTTTGACTTTATGACCTTTCTTGTTTCGCACGTGGGCGTTGGCACATCTTGATCGTAGGTTACTGAATGCGGGTAGTCGAGTGTTACTTGTTGATTCATGTTCATATGTGATGATTGCTTTACGCACAAGAGGCGTGCTTCACACTCGACGTGTCATACACTTAGAGAATCGAACACCATCTGAGTATTAACACAGTTTGACCCGTTGAGGTTTGGGACTCGATTGGAGTCTTTGGGTAGTGGCCCACGATCGTGAGAGAGCTCACGTACTGTGATACCCTAGAATGGAATAGGTAGTGATGTGAGATCGCTTTCACCGGCAACGTTCTCTTCTTGGGTCGGGTGAAGCCGAGCACGTGGGTGACATGGCTAAGACCTCGCTTCGTACCCCACGGGGATAGCGAGGCATTTGAAAAGTTCAAATTCGTGCAAGAAGGCACGGGTTGGGTACGCTTGTATTGTTATAATTGTAAATATCGAAATACGATCACTTGTTACTGCTGGGTGGAATGCCACTTAGCCCTTGCATGTATTCACACATGACTAGGAGTGAGATATGTAAATATTAACATTTACGGTTGATGGTTGGGCAATTATACCTTGCAGTTATCGACATGTATGTCATATGGATTGTATGCGACGTCAGTACGCGTACGTATGCGGTGATTCACCCTTGGCATTGAGCTAATGCTTGTCACATCTCTGAGTGTCATATATGGTTATCGCCGCGTTGGCAAGGCCCTTTACTATGCTAGTAGTGCTGGAGCACGTAAATGTCTGAGTGTGATCTCGACATTTCTGCTCGTGTTGCCCTGCAGGGAACACCAGGCCGGATGGGCCTAAGTACCTTGGAAGGAGGAATTGTGACTGGATACGCATAATTATGCCTAATTGTGGTTTGGTATACACGATAATTTTCATCATCGTAATGGCTCCTTTAATTAAGTACTTTACTGCTTAAATGTCCGATTAGTTTTGTATGCATTTTCTTTGGGCACACGACTTACCTCATGATCCGTCCCGTAAGTACAAAAGGGACTTGTTACGTATTTTAGAAATATATGCTTGTTTTGAGACGGGTTTTTAGAGGTGATGAACTCCGTGGCAAGTTCTTGTGGGTGATAGACCCATCTTGTGAGTTGAGCTCACCTGTGCTGAGGATGTGTGGTTACACGTATTTTTCCTTATAGTATATCCCGTGTGCCTTGGATATATAATTAATGAACATTCATTGTTGCCCTGGAATGCGAATGCTAATCGTTTGGTCATGATAGCGCTGCTCATTCTTGTTTCGTGATGCTAGAGTTGTAGCTTCCTTGCTTACTCGCTTAGCTGGTTGCCGTCACTGTCTATGTTGTTCGTGTTCGACACTGTCACTTATCACTTAGCAGTATTCGCTACCTTGCTTACTTACTCAGATATTTGACGTTACTGTCTAGATGTTTTAAGGCTTGACTTTGTCGCTCATCACTTAGTATTATTTTTACTTCACTACTCGTGTTAGTATCGTTCTTGCGCTTGTCTCGTGCTTGGTTCCTTAGTTGCTTGTTGTTCAGCAGTTGTTTGGCTCAGCCCTTTTGTTTTGCTTAGTTCCCTCGTCTCATTGTTTAGTAGTTGCGTGTTTTGTTTTTCCTTGTTCAGTTCGTTGTAGTAGTTGTACTTGCTACTTTCACTGTTGCTTAGACTTGTAACACGTACACTTGCTTGACACATGCACTTGTACTTTGGTTTAAATGTCTCTAACTGTTCCATCATGTTAGCAGTAGTCTGTTACTTGTAGTTTTCAAGCATGACATATCTGTATCCTGTTTCATGCTTTATACCTTATGCATTTCCTTAGAAATGATAAATGTATGGATGGTTTATCTCACCAGCTCGCAAGAGTACTGACCCCGTTTTATGGGGATACAGGTGTTTGGCTTCTAGTGGTGCGATGGAGCTCGATGTGCGGCGGAGGACTGAACCCACACTCTAGAACTTGAAGATCCTGACAGTGGTCTTTGGAAAAAGGGAAATGATGTATATTGCTCACGTATCAATTTGTAATAAATAAAATGTTTCTTCTTGTGACCCGCTCAGAATTTTCAACTGTTTTCCCTTGCCAGTTTTCCTTTTTTGCGCAATGCTTTCAAAAAAAAAATTACTCTGAAAATTTAAGGATTTTCCAAGTTGGGATTTTGGGGCGTTACAGTTGATGTCATTCAAGACCTCGTAGAAGCAGAATATGCTTGGTTATTGAGTGATCCACCTCATGAGGAGGATAAGGAATCACTAGAAGAGGATCACCTAGAATTACGTGAAAATCAGATAGGTGAGTTGAGTTGGATCGGGCACTTTGAGCCATTTAGAGGTAAACAGGACGGGAACATAGTGCGCAATGTCACTGATGACATTATTTTTCATAGAGAGCCCGATTGAGTCTAACTTCATGTCCATTGATCTCATGGACGATGAAGGATTTTTCCAGGGATCCGTCTGGCTGGGGACGTGAAACTTAGCGCTTTATGGGAGGCAACCCATATTCTGTACAGTTTTACATTTGTTAGGATTTGTAGATTTTATTTGGTTTTATTTTCAGTTTTCTATTTTTTTCATGAGTTTCAGGTTTTGTCATGTATACATTGCATTCATTACATTCATAGAATGTGCATTTTTAATTCATGTCAGGTTATTCTACTCTTTCCCTCATTTATTTCTCTCATGTGCATTCACTTAGTTTCATTCAAGCATGGGGGAGTGCCACTGGGACAATGTCATATAAGCATGGGGGAGGGTGTAGAATGCACACCTTGATATTTTTGTTTACGTTCTTGCACATGTTTACACATCTCTCATAAAAAGTAGATTTTTAAAGAAAGAGTTTGAACTTATATGAATGTTATTTCAAATCTAATGTTTTTAGAGGATTTTTTAAGCCCCACGAAAATTTTTTCTGACATAGATCTAAAAATTATGGTTGTTTATGTGGATTTCGAGGAAATGATGATAGATACATGTTAGAGTTTATTTTGAATCATAAATATGAATATGCACAGTTTTATTTTTGAAAAACTAAGCAAATGAACAAAAGCATAAAAATGAGCTCAAAAAGTGAGAAAAAGCATGCGTTAGGTTGTTTGGATAATTTCACAATCCTTAGTAGATGGAAATTAGATGTAAGTTGAAACTTTTAATTCCATTTTCGAAAAGGAGAGTGGAAAACTTTGTGATCCTACGTAACTGAGAACATATACAAGTTGAAATATTTGACTCTCATGTTATAAAGGTGAATGAAGGAAGTCACTTTTATGTCTTAGTTGATATCTTTTGGTATGTATTGAAAAAGTATAGAAGATATTGACATTGCACAAGGCATAAAAGCAGACCACACGCAAGCTATAAGAGAAGAATAAGTGCGCAAAAAGAAAAAGCGTGAAAAGAAAAAAAAAAAAAAGAGAAAAGAGCTTAAAAAGAAAGAAAAGTTCAATGCTTAGAAGTGTGATTGAGAAAACCTGTGCAGAAAACATATGAGTGAGGATAAGTAAATAATAATATGTTTTTATTGGATTTTCTAAGAATAAAACATAAATAATTGTGATATTTAGAAAAGTGAAAGAAATTCTTTTTCTGTGGTAGTGCATAAAAGACTCTAATTATATTTCGATTTTGAAATAATAGGAAATATTTGTGAAAACAAAGTTTTTAATTACCTACTGCTTGTGAGGATGTGTAATATTATGCATACATGACAGAGATGTTTGTGGGTAGCATCACTGCAAACCCTCACGAGACCTTACTCGTCCACTGGGGTAACCCAGGGGTTGAAAGGGCTTGTTGCATAAGCTAAATGCAACTGTGATTCCTACGAAAGTGAGTTAGGTGATAGTTTGATTTCTTGCATTTTTATGGTTTGCTCGAGGACTAGCAAAACATAAGCATGGGGGTATTTGATCATGCATATATTTTAGGGATATTTCATATAAAAATATGCATGATTTCATGAGAAAATGATTTAAAAACCCAATTTTATGTTAGTTTCGAGTAAATGTGCTAAAATGATTTAAAAATAGAAAATGCATGAAAAATAGTGTTATTTTACATTTTAATGCCTATTTTAGTGTTTGTCATAATTGTAGTTGTTTAGTTTTTGAAAATCATAAAAAAAATTTAGATTTAGAATAGACTTAGTTTTTGTATTTTCTAAAACATAGTCATTTTGAGTTGCTTTGTAAATAACTTTTTGAAGAGAGGTTTTGAAATGGAATTCTTTGAAATAAGATGGACTTATGGAAAAACTTTCAAAATTATAAATACCATACGTAGGGGAAAGAGAGGCTTGTCTTCTCTTTTATGCTTTTGCTTTCTCTTCTAACCCTTCCCCTTCACCTTGTTTCTTTCCTCCTTCTTCTCCTTCTCCCTTGATCTCTCTTCTTTCTCAATTCGGTGGAGACATCCAGCTACGATAATGGCATAGAGGAGGATTCCAACTCTTTTCTAATCCCTCCGGTAAGTGCTTCTTCTTCTTCTTCTCCTCTTCTTCTTCTTCTTCTTCTTCTTCTTTTTCTGAAATTTTCATTTTAATTTCTGTTAAGCATTCATAACTCATGATTAAAGAAATTTGAGTTAACTTCTTGTTTTTGTTTCAGTAATTGTTAGAATAGATTTTAAGTGTAGATCGTATTATTTTTTTTGTGTTTCAATAAAAATAAAAATAAAAAATGTTAAAACATCAAACATGTTTTTTTTAATCGATCAACCTGTAGCTTTTCCGGTTTTCTTAGAGTTGAAATCTTGATAAAACATCAGTTTTACAACAGTAAAAATGAAAAAATTGTTTCAGCAATCGGTGAATTCAAAATTTTCTACAGGAACTGACCTGAAATCTACTGTCGGAATTCAAAATTTTCTACAGAATCTTGATCGATCATCTGGATCGATTCTCAATTTTTCCGGCGATCGAATATAAGAATCCGATTGATTAATTGATCAAAAATCCTATAGAGTTTTGATTTAATGAAATTGAGTCTGCTAATTCTTAATCGATCATCCGATCGAATGTCATTGGACTCCCGATGATTGAAGTGTGGTTTGTATGAGCCGTTGCCGGAGATTACTTTCAGCCGCCGGAACTTACTTTCAGTCGCCAGAATTCATCTTTAGCCTACCGAGAAGTTGCAGATCTGTAAGTTCTGCTAGAATCGCCATTGCTTCTTACGGTTGAGCCTTCTTCCGCTGTCATCCTGCCGGAATTCCCTGTGAAATTACAGATCATTCCCTTCAGCTGGCCGGAATCCCTCTGCTATCTGGTAAGAGTTTAAAAGCAAACAAAAATCATCTTCTGGTCGGAATCCCGTTCTACTTCAGCCGAATTTCTTTCACATTCACTGTGAAAACCAGGAATCCGATGTCTTCTTGTCTGAGCTCTCTGTCCATTTGCTGAAACTTATATTGGCCGCTGTTGTGAAATTTGATCACATTTGTGGATTATTGTTTCCAGCCGATCAGAATATTGTTGATTGCTATGACTGTTAATGTTTTTCAGCGATTATTGTTTTGAAAGTCGAGTGAATTAAATCAGAGAACTGAAGCAATTCCAGCCACTCAGAATTTTGTTAATGATTTGCATCTGATTGAATTCATTGCATTTTGCATATGAACATCAACATCATCAAAGGATAATACTTTGAAATCTGTTCGATTGATCAAATTGCATTATACTAATTTTTCCAGCAATCAATTGTTTGAAATCTGACTGATTGTTTAGATTTCATCGAGTGAATATCTGAATATCTGAATTGGAATATCAACTGCCTGAATGTCAATTGAATTTCTGAAGTTTTAATCAGTTGTTACTATTTTCTGGCAAGTGTTGCTCTTACTGATAGCCGTGTTGCTAGATTGGTTTGATCGGATATCCGGATCTGGTTTGAGATATTGAATTATCGGATGATAATGCTTTGCTGAATTTTTTAGATATTACTTAATACTTAGATTACTTAGTGTGTTGATAGGAGATTACTTAGTTAATTGATTCACTCATTGTTAGATTACTTAGTTGTTAGTCATTTTGCTATAAAAAAATAGTTTAGTTAAGAAAGATAATTAGCATTGTCAATTACTTTCCAATTAGTTAGTTTGAATTAATAAAAATAAAAAAATATATCATTTGCATTTAAAATTGTCATTTAGATTTCTTTAATGATTTCTTTCGTATTCTTAGCATTTAGTTAGTATATTCTATTTCTTCTTTTTCTGGTACTGCTCGTGTTTCGTTTGATTTGTGCAGGATTGCAAGGGAGTGGAGCTGAAGAGACTACGTGACACGAAGTGCAAGAATAGAAGAATTTTTACTTTTTAGTTTATAATTAGGCATTTAATTGGGTTTGTAAATATTGCACTTTACGCCCTCTGCGAAGGGTATTCATTTGTTGTAATAGCTAGTTGTTTTTACTTTTCTGAACATTTTATCTTTCAATAATTCGGCAATAAAGATTAGTTTAGATTTGTGTGCTTGAATACGATATATTCCCGTTCCCTGAGTTCGACCCGGTCTCATCCACTAGTGAGAAGCGGTTTTTATTATTTGATGTCTGGTTTTCACATGTTTTTCATATAAAAATCTTTTCAAAATTACAACGATTTAAAAGAAGACATCACTTTACTTAGTCTAATTATCGAAATTATGTTCACAACATGTCAGCTCTTTACTTTCAATATCATGTGAGCCTAGGAGCCTAGATTCTGACCTAGCTGACATTTACTGCATATAGCTTAGGCATGGTTTGGTAGGACCAGATTGAGGAGAAATTTTCATGCTCACATAGACTTAGGTCTAAATACAACTCTCCTCAATTTAGGATCTGAATGCAAACAATGTATGCTTCTTCAAAGATTTTCAAAAATCTATCTCTCTAGGACTTAGAGCCCTCTATTTCTTGCATATGATCATTTTTCAAAACCCCAATTACCTATCATTACCCGGTCTTCACGTTGCTGGGCTCTCTTCCAGAGCCTCACAACTGGGCCAATTATTTGGGTTAACACCCCCCTACCACGTACCGCGGGCCACAGTCCGAAGTATATCGGTAGGCGCTTAAGGATGTTGGAAAACCTTACCTTAGAACCGAAGTTGAAATTATATGCCACGTACCTCGGATTTTAATTCAGGTATATCGGCATAACTGGATTGGACAAAGATGATTTGAACCTAGAATTAGGATTAAGGTCCTACAACTGTTTTCAAAATAATGCATCTAGAGTCAGCCTTTTAGGGAGTGCTGTATGTGCATAAATGTTTGCGCAGGATGTGATTGTTCTTATATTACCTTTATTTTTCTATATTTTTTCTAAAATATTTTTCAAATATCCATATTTCTCATCTTTTCCTTTATTTTCTCAAACCCTGGAAGATTTTCAAAAACATCCTTTTTTTTTTTTTCAAAACTCCAGGTGGTGTTCCATTCTACCTTTCTACTGGATCTCGAATTTCCCACTACATTTTATCCTGCCTGCAAAATTTTTCAAAATTTCATACATTTTCCTAAGTCTCATTCCGAGTCTTTTCTATTTCAGTTCGATGGCATCCAGTCAAGTCGATCCTATCTTTCCTGACAGTCACATCTCCTACGAGGTGCGACAAGGTCGTCCTGAACATCGAGCCATCAACACTGGAACTTTCATTCCCCGATGGTATTATTCCTGGCTAAAAAGCTTTTCTCGAAAGTTCCCGGACCATTTGAGCGAGTGCGGATTAGAACTGGCATCAGCAGTCGGAAAGCAGACCATCAACGGCAACCTGATCCATGCGATGGCAGAGCGATGGAATCCTCGGACGTCTACCTTTTGGTTCCCGTGGGGGAGAAATGACCGTTTTAATGGATGAATTTTCAGAAATCATGGGATTATCAGAATCAGCTGGTCAGCCAAGCGATCCATTAGAACATCAATTCCTGATCAATGTCAAGGGTTTGGACCCCCGAGATTCATTAGCTCATATGACAGGCCGCCGATCCTGGCCCCTGATCCAGTTGGAGGGAAATGAATATGTTGACCTGCTTGAGTTGTATCGCCAGTACGGGACCTTCGTTGAAGTCAGTTCGCTATCCAGGACAGCTAAAGAAAGGATTCAGAATGCAATGGTTTTATGCACTGTAAGATTATCCCTCTTCCCAGATGGACAAAACCACATGGACATCAGAATAATCCAGCTCATGAGAAGATGGGGAAGTCGACAAACCAATCGTCTCTCCATAGCCATGGCAGCACTCGCCTTCCTATATCGTGATTTGACCCGATTTTCACTTGGAGAATCCATTTTAGTTGAAGGATGCATCTACGCACTTCAATCCTGGTTCTTTCAACATGTTCCAGCCCGAGCAAGCTCTTTCAGATATAATGGTCAAGAACTTCTTCCAGTGGCATAGTACCGGTCTATGATCAACAACATTCAAGAAGATGATGTAGTCTGGGACTATTTTGATCGGCAACTATCTCCTCCCAGATACACATACGCTTATGGCAAGCGGTTCAAGTTGCTGGGACCATTCTTCTGCACTTACTACCAACCAGAGAGATGTGTTTGACAGTTCTCCCAGAGACAGCAGTACGTCGAAGCCCGATTGTTATCAGGAGTTATGGCAGAGTTTGATCTCACTTCCGCGCAATGGTCCGGGGCATATCATTCTGCCCGCTACGGCTGGGATTCCTTTGTCTCTCTTAAAATCTTTCCTGGTCCTAGAGTGTCTGCTGATTATCGTGAATGGTGGCAAATTGTTTGTCCTCCACCTCTTTGTCAAGATCAATAAAATCATATTTTCTCATTTCAATAAAATTCTTTTTCTTTTTTTTTTCTCTTTTCTATTGTGGTTTGACGACCTCGCCTAGGTAACAAGGCATATTTTTGTTGTTTGTTTCTCGTGCTAAAAGAATTGATAACACAATTGTCGTGATTCTCGCGATGACTCAGTCCCTAGTAATGGGACATCTTCTTCAAATTGTCTACCATATTTTCAATAAATATTTCTTCCAAAAGCCAATTCCTTCATAATCTAATCAGGTCTTTGCCCTGCAGAGAGCATCCACAACATTTGATGGTTCGAACAAGGTTAGGAAAAAGAACCACATCACCTCAACACTCCTCAGCCTCAGAAGGAGAAATGGATTATCCCGTGAATCAAGATCAACAACAAGAGGATGATGGCATAGACCCGCAAATATATGCCATGTTCCGAAAGATGATGAATAAAATGATGAGTGAACAAGCTGGGACTAGTGCAGAAAAAAATAAATTCAGAGAAAAGTTCCACGGACACAAGAATAAGAAGGCTCCCAAGAAGTAGATTCAGCCAGAAGAAATCTCAGACGAATCTGAATCAACTGAAGACACTGAGGAAGAATATGAGGTGCCTCCGGCATTTCAGAAACGTGGGCGAGAACAAAGGAGGAGCCGCAAATCAAAGAATCAGGTTGCAGAAGAACCCCTGCAGTCACAATTCAAGGAAATGGCCCGAGTTGTCAAGGATCTGCAAGCCCGCGACAAGGGCAAGAAAGTCTTCACCAGTGAGGACTTCTATGACGGCCTCGAAGGGGATGACGATCTCGAAAACCCTCCCCAAAAATTCATCAAGTTCGATGGTTCTAGCGATCCGAAAGCCCATCTCGCCACTTTCTTTGCAGAGTGCTCAAGATTCAAGAGAGATAACCGAGCATTGTTCCTGTGTTTCCCTCGCAGCTTGGAAGGAGTTGCAGCTAAATGGTATGCTGAGCATATCAATCCCATCGAGCTCAAAGAGTTCGATAAAGTGGTGAATTTATTTATTGAACGCTTCTTGTTCAACACAGAAGCACTCCCGACATTAAGTCATCTCTGCAGTCTGAGGCAGAATGAGAATGAAAAAGCACGAGATTTCATTCACAGATGGAGGTCAGCCTGCAACAAAATGAGAGATCCCATATCTGAAAGGCACGCTTTGTCATTGATCCTCAACAACTTTTCTCAACCCTTAAGAGGATTAATCTCTACTGCACCGTCCAGGACCTTCATTGAATTAACTGAGCGAGCAGAATGGCTCGAGCTAAGCGTAGAGAATGGAGTTTATGAAGGCTTCACTTTTTCCAAGAGTAACCCCCAAGGTGAGCAGAAGAAGAAAGCTCACTTCACCTTCTCTGCCAACAACAACAACAACAATAGCCGAAATCAGTACAAAGGGCAGAAGAAAGATTACTGCTATGGCATAAACAATTCCAATAATAAAGGAGATCAGAAAATGAAGCCTGCTCCTCAATACAGCAAGCCTTCTCAGCAAGACCAAGGGCCAAAATTGCGTTAAAAAGTTAAACATGAAGGATGGAGTTATGACCGAAAATTTACTCCTCTCGACCAATCACTCGAAGATGTGCTCGATTATATGTTGTCGAAGGAAATGGTCAAGTTACCGAGGTTGGCTGATCCCCCTGTGCCTATGAGGAAATGGAAAGATCAATTCTGCAAGTTTCACAGAACAGTGAGACACAGCACTGAGAACTGTTTCGTTCTTAAAAACATTGTGCAGGATCTTATTGACAAGAATTTATTGGTAGAAGGAGAAGAAGAAGAAAAAATGGATATTCTTAAGCAGCCTTTTCCTTCGCACACCACGACAGTGGTGTCCGCACAACCATTCTTACCGCATGAGCACATCAAGTCGTGTTCTGCACAAGATCTACAAGTTCAACATCAGGTGTCAGTGCTTCGACAAGCAGCTCCTGATTCTAAGAAGATGGATCTAATTTCAGCATTCGGCAAGATGAAAGTTTCTGAAGCACCTGTAAAGTCAGCCCCCAAGTCAAAGGGACTTCCTAATTTTCTCAATCAAATCATCAAGCCCAAGTCAGAGAATTCAAGTCAGAAGCCTCTAACCGCTCTGTCCAATGTTTCCATTCTTGACTTGGCCAAGAGTTCCTGCAAGCATCAACAAGTACTGGATGATCTGCTCAGAAAGATCAAAGTTAAGCCCAGTACCACTCCTGAAGACATGGCACAAATAGTGAATTCGGCCATGACCAACGCGCCAATCACTTTCTCGGATGAGGACCTTCCAAAGCCTCATTCCTTTCACAATAATGCTCATTACATCGTCGTTCGGGTAAGGGGAATGACAGTACCCCATGTGCTAGTAGATGGAGGCAGCAGCCTCAATATATGTCCTGAAATGACCGCAAAGGCACTAAGCATTAAGGAATAAGAATACATTCCAGATCCTATTACCATCTATGGGTTTGACAACCATGGTCAAACGACAAAAGGGAAGATATTCCTAGAAGTGTTCATCAACTATTCTGTGCATTCAGTGCTTTTTCATGTGGTCAATGTGCCACCCACCTACAATTTGTTGCTCGGAAGGACGTGGATTCATAATGCAAATGCAGTTCCTTCCACTTTGCATCAATGCGTAAAATGGTCCAAAGGTGGAATGATTACAACAGTGCTCAGAGAGGACCCGGAAGAAAGGCTCCCACAGCCTATGATCCCTCGACCATCATTCACTGCAGATATTCCTAGTATCAGAGAGAATGAAGAGATCAGTCTCAGAGAAAATCAGGAAATACTCCAAGCAAAATCAGAATTATCCCTGCACACTGTAGCCATGACCCGATGGAGAGGTCCCAAGTTCTTCAAGATTGGAGGTCGTGTCAGCTACGACACTGTCAAAGATCATCCATTGTTTCCACAATTCATGAAAGCAAGAAAGGGATTTGATTTACTTCTGAAGCATGGTTATCAACCCTTTAAAGGACTGGGCAAAAATGAAGATGGTCATGTCGAGCCAATAATCCAAAAACATCGTCCCCATAGGGCAGGATTAGGGTTTTCTAGCGGGAGCTCACCAAAGAAGACTGTTTTTGTTAAAGGGGCACATTAAGAATCGTTGTTGCATTTCCTTTCTATTCCTTTCAAAATAAATGTCTTAATGTCTTTTATCAATTCAAATCAATAAAATGTCAAGTTTCTTTGTCTATCTGGATGCCATCTGTCTCCTTTATCTCTATTTTATAACTAGATGTCATTTCATGCATAGTTCTTTTTAAATGATTATTTGTCATATGATGGACGATTTTTCCTGAATCCCATTTCTTATCCAAAATTTCAGAAATGTCTTCCCGAGCAATCAAGAAACTCGTTATCAATCCCAAGGCTTTCCAGAAATCGACAGCAATTCACCGAGTCAAAGAAAGCACAGGAGATAGCAAGGTTGCAGAGCAGTTAGATGATTATGCAGAATTTGATCCGTCTCTTCAGGAATTACCAGAGTTCGCCTCAGTTCAGAAGCAAGATGAACCATCTGCTCTAGTACAAGATCCTACTAAAAATGTCAATATCGGCTCAGAGGAAGATCCCAAGATTCTCAAGATCGGTACCAGTCTAAGTCCGGAAGAGAAAGAAAGACTTACAAATTTTCTCAAGCAACATGAAGAAGTGTTCGCATGGACATATGAAGATATGCCGGGCTTAGATCCCAAATTGGTCGAACACCGACTCGTTTTGAAGCCAGATGCTAAGCCAGTCAAACAGAAGCTGAGAAAAATGGATCCCAGAATAGAACAACAAGTCAAAGAAGGACTTGAAGATCTGCTTAAAGCAGGATTTATCCGACCTATTGACTATCCAGATTGGTTAGCCAATATCGTCATTGTCCCAAAGAAAAGCGGCAAAGTCAGGATTTGCATAGACTTCAGAGACCTCAACAAGGCAACTCCGAAGGATGACTATCCACTGCCAAACATTGATCTTCTGATTGACAGCACAGCAGGACATGCCATGTTCTCCTTCATGGATGGATATTCCGGCTACAACCAGATTAAGTTGGCCGCCCGTGACCAATCTAAAACTTCCTTTACTACGCCTTGGGGTACTTTCTGCTATACAGTTATGCCTTTTGGGCTCAAGAATGCTGGAGCAACATATCAACGGGCAATGGCCGTTATCTTTCACGATCAAATGCGCAAAATCATGGATGTATACGTTGATGATATCTTTGTGAAATCTAACGAAGAAGAGGATCACCTCGAAGCGCTTGATCAAGTCTTTAAGAGACTCATTCTTTACAAGTTAAGGCTTAACCCGCAAAAATGTGTCTTTGGAGTCGAAGCAGGCAAACTGTTGGGTTTTCTGGTCAGCAAAAAGGGAATTGAAGTTGACCCGGCTAAAGCCAAGGCTATCATTGATATGCCATCCCCGAAAAATCTCAAAGAGTTGCATAGCCTTCAGGGACGCATGCAATCAATCCGGCGATTTATTTCCAACTTGGCGATGAGATGTGAGCCCTTCAACCACTTACTCAGAAAAGGAGTGAAGTTCGAATGGGGACCAGAGTGTCAGCAATCGTTCGATCGAATCAAGAAGTATCTTCTCAATCCTCCTATCTTGAAGCCGCCAGAATTGGGAAAACCTCTTTTGTTATACATCTCAGTCAATCAAGTTGCATGCGGCGGATTCTTGGCGCAGTACAAAGAAGGCAGCTTGATAGAGCACGCCATTTATTATGTGAGTAAGACTTTCATAGACTATGAAAATAAATACTCTCATATAGAGAAGACCTGCCTAGCTCTGATATGGATGTGTCAGAAGCTAAGACGCTACCTGCTGGCATCCGAAGTCAAAATTTTGTCTAAACTCAATCCTCTAAGGTACATTTTAGAGCAACCATTCCTCAGCGGACGAGTCGCAAAATGGCAAGTCTTACTGATGCAGTATGACTTAGAATATGTCTCGCAGCAATCAATCAAAGGTCAAGCAATTGCAGATCAATTGGCAGATTTTCCTCTAGCAGAAGAGGTGAAAGCCGAAGATGACTTCCCTGATGAGCAAATTTGCAATATCCAGCAATCTCCAGTCTGGAATTTATTTTTCGATGGTTCTAAGAACATGGCCGGAATAGGCAATGGAATCTTATTAATCACTCCTAAGAAGGAGATGATTCCATTTTCTCTCAAGTTAGATTTTCAATGCACCCACAACATGGCTGAATATGAAGCCCTGATTCAAGGTATAAAGATTCTACTAGACTTCAATGTCAAGAGAGTGCACACTTACGGTGACTCATTACTCGTTGTCAATCAAGTTCGAGCCGAATGGCAAGTGAAAGATCAGAAGTTATTCCCCTATCAGAAAATTGTTTCAGCTCTTGTCAGCAAATTTGAAGAATTTCAGTTATTCCACATCAAGAGAGATTTTAATCAAGTGGCCGATAGCCTAGCCAGTTTAGGCTCCATTATGGCATTCAGAAATGGAGAATCTTGTCGTTCTTTTGAAATTGGCAGACTTGACCAACCTGCTTTCCTGCCAGCGGAACAAGTAAACCAGGTTGAGCAAAGGAAAAAGCCTTGGTATTACAACATCAAAACTTTCATAGAAAACGGTGAATTTCCTCCAGAACTCTCAAAGAAAGAGCAGCGAGCAATCCAGCGTATGTCTACTCGATACTTTATTTTGGCCAATGTCCTCTATCGTCGAGGATTCAGTTCAGAGTATTCCAGATGTTTAGATGAAGATGAAGCCAAAGAAGTCATGCGAGAAGCACACGAAGGCATCTGTGGTGGTCACGTTGGCTACCAAACCCTTGTCAAGCAAATCATAAGAGCAGGGTACTATTGGAAGACTATGCAACAAGACTGTTATCATTATGTGAAAAAGTGTGTGCAATGTCAAATACATGCACCTTCTATTCATGCTCCGGCAACTTATTTACAATCTGTTGTTTCTCCATGTGGGCCTTCGATGTCGTAGGTCCCATCACTCCTTCAGCTTCAAATGACCACAAATATTTCCTTGCCGCAACAGAATATTTCACCAAGTGGGTAGAAGTTATCACTCTTCGCACAGTAGAAGGCCGACATGTGGTCTTATTTATTCACAAGAGCATTCTTTGTCGTTTCGGCATCCCGCATGACATTGTATCAGATAATGGCAGTCATTTCAAGAATGAAAGAATGAAGACATTTTGTTCAAAGTTCAAGATCTATCATCATTTCTCTGCCGCATATTATCCTCAAGGGAATGGTCAGGCAGAGGCCACCAATAAAATTTTAATTCGTATCTTGGAGCGAACTGTAGAAACAGGACGTGACTGGCATGAGAAGATCCACGATGCACTATGGGCTTACCGGACCACTATTCGCACCCCAACGAATGCTACTCCATTTGAATTGGTCTATGGAACAGAAGTAGTATTGCCGCTACATGTTCAAAAACCTGCTTTGAAATTCGCGTCGCTTCTAGAATTATCCCTTGATCAATACCATCAGCAGCGACTGGTACAACTAGACTTACTCGACGAGAGAAGGCTAAAAGCAGCAGAGCATGCTCAATCCTATCGCCAGAGAGTAGCCAGGCATTACGCGAAGTCTGTCATCGAAAGAAGATTCAAAGTCAATGAGTTAGTACTTCGATCCACAACTTATCTCAAGCACCATCCTGGCGGTAAATGGTCGCCAAATTGGGAAGGCCCATATGTCGTCAAAGAAGCATTAGCCCGCAACTCATATCGGCTCATCAACGCCGATGGGGTAGAATTGCCAGATCCCATTAATGCTCGACACTTGAAAAAGTTCTACACTTGAAACATTTAGTCTCCTCTTGTAATCTTCCCGTTTCCTTCAAATAATGATTCAACTTTCTTTCCTAGTTACACTAGGGCATTTGATTAAAATTTTGTTCTGTATGTAGGCAGGATAAACAAATTCCTCATTGCACGCACTTGTGCATTCATGTGCATCAATTCATATTCATTTGCATTCAACTACATTAACAACAATCCAGTCAGTATTGGGATTTCAACAAACAGTCCCATCACAATTTCTAATGATTCAAAATTGGAAGGTAATCACCAATACTGAACTAAAACCCAGTGCTCGAACTGGTATTATTTCAAAATCCAATGTTTAAACTGGTACATTTTCAGAATCCCAAACTTTTCGAAAAACCGAGTTCCAACTCGGGTTTTATTTCACATCATTTTCTTTTGTTGATCCGGGTTCCGACTCATGATCTCTATATTTTATTCGAACTCTGACTCGAACTCATCATTCTCCTTTGATCAATCCAAGTCATTTCAACCATCACGGTCTGTCAATTGCTCAAATTTGATATTTTGCCCACTAATTTCCAATTTCAATCTTTGGATCATGCAATTCTCCAATTCCGACCCCTGGGGTCACCCAATTTCCAATTTCAATTATCAATTATCAATTCTCAATTCTCAATTTTGACCTCCAGGTCATTTAATTTCTAATTTTCAACCTTCGGGTCACTCAATTCTCAATTCCGACCTTCGGGTCACACAATTTTGACCTTTTGGTCTATCAATTCCCAATTTCGACAGTTAAGTCATTCAATTATCCAATTTCGACCTCCGGGTCATCCAATTTCCAAACAAGCAATTTTCCAATTTCCAATTTCGACCTTTGCGTCAATCAAATTTCAATATCCAATTTCAATCATTTTCTCTTGCGAGAGACCCGTTTAGGGAGAGTTCGAGGGAGCTCGTTCTTTTCGCATGCTATCCAATTTGTTCACTTAGCCCCTTTTCAGGGAGAGTTTTGAAGGGACTCGTGTCTTCGTGAACCGTTTGCAAAACAATTCCCAATTTCACCCAAGGAACCCTTTTAAAGGGAGAGGCTCGACGGAGACTCGCTTTTCTTGTAACCTCCCAATTTCATACTAGGCCATTTCCGTCATGAAGGACCCCTTGTCAGGGAGAGTGTGATGGACTCGTTCCTTTCATGACTCAAATTTTCTGACCTCATTATTATCGGCCCCTTTCCATAAGAGAAACCTAATATTAGGGAGCTTTGACGAAAGCTTAATTTCTCTTCGAAAGTTCGTTTTGCAAACACCTCCTCTTCAAAAAAGAGAGGAGTATTTCCCATTTCCCATTCAGGTAAGGGCTAAGCCTGAGTCTCTCTTTTTGGGGAAAAAAAGAGAAGAATTTTCGTCACGAATGTGTTGAGCCGGACCTCAATGCTCACTTTTACCAAAGATTTCAAGAAAATTTTGTCAATTTGTCACGATATTTGTTGATTTCAGAATCTTTATTGCACAAATCTCTATCTCAATTTACCTTTAGCATAACTTCCAAAAGAGTGAAGCTTTTGGCGAAAAAAGATTCAAAATTCAAACTATTTTTATTGGCCAACCAAAAGGATGAACGATAAATCCTCGATATGGCCAGAAAAGAAGATTCAATGTTATTGAAAAGTCGTAGGTGATCGAGATTGATCGCAGTCAATGACACATCTTTAAAGGCTATTCTTGTAAAAGACGAGGCAGTGAAAATATCCTGAGCGTTAGAAAAAGAGAGTATTCATCAAACCTTGTCTCCTCAGAATCACCTAAGCTGCAATTAAGTATCCGCAAAAGGGATCTCTCACTTGTCGTCAAGATGAAGGCGAATTAAGCGAGTAGACCCCCGAGGCCAAAGAAGATTCGAAACATCTCCAAGATGACGGAGTTTGTGACGGGTCCTTCCAGGGAAAGTCCAAAGCACTGTCGAGATGAAGGCAGATGCGATGAACCTCTCGACAATCTCTAAAAGATATTTAATTTTAGCTATCATCAAAAAAAAAATCTCTGACCCATGAGCCAATATCGTCGAGAGGTTAATTTTAGATATTTAATTTTAGCGTTAGAAAAAGGATCGAAACATCTCCAAGATGAAGGAGCTTGTGACGTATCCTCCCAAAAGAGAGAAAGAGAGGAGAAAGAAAAAAATAAAAAGTCGGAACATCTCCAAAATGAAGGAGAATGTAGCCAAAACCCAAGAGAGCCAAAAGAGTGCAGCAAGATTATCATGAGAGAAGCCCTCAGGATATCAAACTGCCAAATCTATCAAGAATCCTCTTTAATTTGTGAAATTCTATTATCAATATTCTTTCATCATCGGCTTTCACAATATCAAATTCTCTTTCCTGCTTATATCAAGGAAATTGATAGCTTCCTTGAAGGAGGGCAATTGCAAATAATTTGGGTTTCCAATCTCGATTCTATGAAGTGAACCTTGTTTGGAGGTAATACTTTTGGTAGAAGAGAAAGATTATCTTTGCAACCATGTGCAACATTTTCAAAAAATTTTGAATCAACATCAAAATTTCGACATTTTGACAATATTTTTCAACTATCCTGACGTGAAGTGAGAGCTTGATGTTCGTTTTCGATGCATCCTGACACCAATTTTAAATGCCTCTGAAGGACTTGATTCCTTCCCTTCTTTGAGAGCATGAACTCTCAGATTTGCACACTTCCCTGTGTCCCCACTGTCCCACCATAGACAGTCCCATTTCGGTTCGGGGTCGAACCACCAATCATTTTCTCGCAAAAGGCAATTTCAAAAGCTAACTTGGTCTCAGCGATGAGACGCCCAAAATCAATCCCTTTTCAAGCTTTAGGGATCCCATTTTCCTTCCTTTTGCAAAACCCCTGTCGGATTTATTGTGCAAAATCTGAAGATTCCATCATTGTCTATTCTTTCGAGGATTTCATCCATTTCCCACCCAATCAGGATAAGGGTACAAACCTGAGCCTCATTCAAAGAGGTATGTCATTTCCGCCCGATCAGGATAAGGGTATAAACCTGAGCCTCAATCAACGAGGTATTTCATTTTCCGCTCGATCAGGATAAGGGTATAAACCTGAACCTCATTCAATGAGGTATTCCATTTTCCGCCCGATCAGGATAAGGGTATAAACCTGAGCCTCAATCAACGAGGTATTTCATTTTCCGCCCGATCAGGATAAGGGTATAAACCTGAACCTCATTCAATGAGGTATTCCATTTTCTGCCCGATCAGGTTAAGGGTCAAAATCTGAGCTTCGTTCCATGCGAGGTACTTCTGTCCCATCCAGGTTAAGGGCAAAAACCTGAAATTCGCTCTCTTCGAGCAAATCTATTTCCTCTGCATTTCTCCATTTCATATTTACCATTTTCCTCGGGCTAATTTCCTCATACCCAGTTAGATCCTTCTAACGGGGGCATTTTTTTTATATATATATAGCCCAAATTTGGAGTGTTTTCTTTGCCACTAAGCTCGACCATAAGCCGGCTTAGTAGCAAAGAGGGGCATCTGTAAACACCCGAAATTTTCACTCACCTCCTTGACATCGCCCTCAATCACTACATTTCGGTTCTCCAGAACCAATGAAGGGCAAAATGGTCATTTTCAAGATTGAACCTTGCAGAAAGTCCCAAAATTCCATTCTCGAGTCTCAAAGCTTCTCTATTTAGACTCAGAGACACCCTTAAATTGCAAATCCTCAAAATCTCGTGCTTAACCAGAAGTCAGAAATTTCGAATCCAAATTCAGAGTGGCAACTTTGTAAGACATGTCTTTGCATAGCATTGTACGAACATTTCATATCATTTCACTGCACAGCATGTCATTTTGAGATCCGAAACTCCTAATTTTCAAAATTGTCAATCCAAATTTGATTTTAAAACTTTCAAAATTGATTTCAAAACTCTGGGTATTCAAAATCACCAAATTTTCCCATTTTACCCCCAGGACTTTGAATTACAAAAAAAAATTTCTCAAGAAAACAATCTGGATATTTGGATATTGATTTTAAAGATTTTATCTCAAAACTGTTTTTGCAAAAGATTTTAAATCTCTTTACAAATTTTGTTTTTACATTTATCCATATTTTTGCCCTGAAAACCCAATTTTTCCAAATTCTTGAAAAACAAATAAGGTTTTATCCCGTATCTTCAAATAAATGGAGCGGGACCCACCCGAAGTCCATACCAATTTGCAAATTTTCTTTTTTATTTTTATCAATATTATTCATTTTTAGTTAGTGGGCCCACACACATGTGGCACCCCAATTGAAAATAAAAGAAGTTGACAAAACAAAATAAAGCTTTATTTTCAAAAGGATTTTAAAAGTGGATTGAGGTGGCATTTCCATAAAAGCCTCTCATTTATTTCAATACTCATTTTCTTTTATTTTTTTTTTCTTTTTATTGATTTGTTTAAATAATTTTTGTTTTAAGAAGGAGGCAGCCTTAAATGGCACAGCCGAACTTCCAAAAAAAAAATAAATAAATAACATAATAAATTTGATTTTTACCTAAAACTTAGGTAAATGAAACAAAGTTTTGAAAAAAACCAAGATGCGCCTCTTTTAAAAACAACAAGTTTTCAAAATAATGAGGCATCGGTTTCACGCCTTTGCAAAAGTTTCAACAAAATTATCAAAAAAATTTTAACGGAACCTCATTAAGAGGGAAGGGGCTGCGTTTTTTTTTGGAGAAAGGAAAATTTTAA
This sequence comes from Nuphar pumila, assembly GCF_984573655.1. Classification (NCBI taxonomy): domain Eukaryota; kingdom Viridiplantae; phylum Streptophyta; class Magnoliopsida; order Nymphaeales; family Nymphaeaceae; genus Nuphar; species Nuphar pumila. The sequence goes on from NC_143254.1 coordinate 61,558,578, forward strand.
AAGGGGCAGGCACTCACGAAGGAATGGGGGGGAAATTGCTCTTTTGAGTTTTGGCAAGGGAGGAGGAGCCGATAGGAATTGGAGGCGTTTTGGGTTTTGCAGGGCCTTCATCACCAGTGCCTTTGTCCATTCAAGGGGGAGGAGTTTGCATCTTCTTCAGCCCAAGCCAGTTGCTGTCCAGATCTTTCTTCAGCCTTCAGCCCAACCAACAGACATTTCAACGATTCCTACATCCCCAACTTCGATTCTTCAGCCCCAGCCATCGTTTTCCATCCCTTTCTTCAACCCATCTCCAGCGGCAGCCTCCCATCATCTTCTTCAGCCTATCACATATCTCCAGTCAACGTAAAGGAGGTCCAGCTACCTCCCATTTTCCTTCAATCCTTCAGCAAGAAGCCCAGTCGCACATCCACCTTTAGCAGATCCTTCAGCCCATTGAAGACGCACATCCACCTTCAGCAGATCCTTCAGCCCATTGAAGACGCACATCCACCTTTCTTCAGCTCCCCATTTGCTTTCATACAGCAGGTCATCCAGCGTGAAGGAGGCTTCCCATCTACCTTCAGCACAGCCGTAGGGCATCTCAGGAGGTTCCTGTATCTTCTTCATCTCACCAACAGGAAAGCCCAACCAGTAGCTACACATCCAACGGCTGCTGCTCAGCCCTGCTTCAACCCACCAGCCAGTTGCTATCCAGCCCTTTTCTTCAGCCCACCAGCAGAAGGTTCAGCAGAAACATTAGTGCAGGAAACCCCCAAAACACTTGCCGCCAGCATACCATCCAGAAGGAGCGTCCATCTGCTTTCAGCCTTTATCGATCCAAGGTATTGATCATAGAGAATATTGATTTTTAATGAGATCTCTATAAAAACCCCAACAGACAAACCCCTCATTTTTTTTGACCGTTGCCCCCATTTCTTTTCCTCTTCATTTCATCTTCCCTGTTTTCTCTTTCCTTGCACATTTCGTTGTATATCCTAAAGCATGGCAGGTCGTTGAGCTGTCCATAGCAGCGTCAATGCCATGTATTTGCAACAACAATCGTTGGCTATTACATCTAAAGCTAACACATATCATAGGATTTACATTTTGTTCCTCATATATCATTTGCAATTTTTGGTTTAAATGCATATTTTGTTCATTTCATAAATCCAATCTCTTTGTTTAGGCAATAGCATTCATGTTAACAAGTTAACAACCCTGTTTCCAAAGGTTTTTGAATTTTATTTTTTTTTATGTATATTTCTGTATTTTATTGGTTTCCTGCACTATTTCCTGTTACTACCACTGGTTATGACAACATCATTGATGTAGCTGATTCCAGCACCTTATCATACTATGTTTTATAGTTCTGCATTTTGAATTTTATATATTTCAAGTTGAGTTTATATGATTACCTGATTTTCTCTTGTGCTTCAGTGTATATATCGGCTATATCTAGATACATCCCATCTCTGTAGATATTACATTAATCATCTACTGCTTTCTGCAAAAAAAAATTTAATTTAGTTATGGACCCTATATTTTCATGTTTATGTATCATATTTCTGTAGCTTATAACAGGTTACCCTGTATCAACGTGGGTGTGTTATATCTTAAGCATAATCCCCATGTATTATATTTCAGATTTTTTTTTTTTTTTTTTACACAGCACATCCTTTGTATTCACTGGTTTTCCAGGATTTTATTTTACAATATGGGTTAATTCTACTGCTTGTAAGGTCACCTTGACATTTAACTCTCATCTCTTCCAGCATGATGCTTTGCATTTATTTGGTAAATGATTTACCACTTGCTGCTCTCATGTTATCCTTAGATATTACCCACTGTATAGGTATAGCTACTGCCATATTTACAGATCAACTACAACCTCTCTGTAGCAAAACTAGTTATGCTCTGCTACAGTATAACGATTTTTTTTATGTTATTCAATAGCTTCAGCCTACTATCCAATTTGTGTAGGTTTACTTCTTCAACTCCTTGCATTAGCCTTTTCATAAACACCTGTCAGCTATTATCTCATTTTCTCTCCAGTAGATATATATTAATATACCCATGTTAATGTTTGATATTTGCAGAAATCATTGCACATTGCAGTCATTTAGTAGTTAGCCGCATGTCCTGTTATTGTATATTTGTTCATCACTTGCATTTTTTTTATTATTATACTTTCCACAACATTTTTGCATCTCCACTATGCTTTTCACAGCACCCTTGAAGACAGTCCATGGTACTTCCACAATCCATTTCCTGCACATATTCATTTTCTGCTGCAAGTGTGCAGCCTTGATATTTTGCCATATTCATGAACGGATATCTCTATATCCAATCATGATCTCCCAACCATCTTTGGCGTGCTTCATTATGGATATATAGGAAAGCTCCATACCCATTTTTACTGGAAATTGCATTATAATTTGAGAAGTATGGTTGTGTGAAATCACCTACAGAAACTGTACATACCTGTAATTTCTGGTTTTACCTATTATATGTAATTTCCATTAGTATGTACATATTTTCTCATTATATGTATATATATATCTATATATATATGTATATCTATATATATTTACCTATATGTATACGTATATATGTATATATATATGTATATATATATATACATAGATATATACTTATATATATATATATCTCTTCGTGTGCTCTTATTTCCATGTATGAACATCCATATATTTTCTCATATAGTTACACCTCCATTGTTACATGACATTTAGCACCTATTTTAGCATTTTGATATATGTATATGTCTCTTCGTTGTATATATTATATATATATGTCAATTTCCTTGTTTATTTTGTACTAACTCTCATTTTGCAAAAAAATCTAGAAGATGCTGATTCCTTGGCTCCATTTCATTTTTTTTTTTCCTTTATGTTATGCAATGTAACAATCCAATGTAAACCTTGGAATAAGATTTACTTTTACTGCTTAGATTAGGCCGCATCTCATATAGTTTGATTTCAGTAATATTCTGATTCTATGATGCATATATCTCAATTTTTCAAAATTCACCGTGGATGAACACGAATGGCATGTGCACCAACTCTTAGAGAGTTGATGAACTCGGTGGAGTCCATATTTACGGCCCTAGTCGGAATATGGATGAGACCCAGATCCATCATCTCTCTACCAGTCACATTGAGCCTACACTCTTAGGCTATCTTGAAAATGCACCTCATATTTCCAATGTTTTCAAAATATTGTGAATTAATTCAAATAAACCCTGAATATATTCATGGCCACAGTCAGAATATGTGAAGGATTTACTTTGGTTAATCCACATTTTTTTCAACAAATTTTTCAGAAAGTTTTTCAAAGTGCATTCATTCATTCAAATCATCTGCATCATTCGGTTTTCTCATGATTTTCTCAATAAACTTTCACTTCATGGAATCGATTTTCTCAAGAAACTATGATGATATTCGGAGTTGGATTTCCCAAATCAAATGTTTTTCTATGATTTTCTTTAAAAAGTTATTTTCTTAAGATCCATTTTCAAAAGGAATTTTCATCTTTCTCAAAAATCAAAAAAATCGATTTTCCAACATTTCAAAAGACAAGATTCTCAGGAATTCAATTTCCTAAGTTTTGAATTTCCTTCTCCAATGAATTTTTCCTACAAAATTTTCTATCATTTTCTTAAGAAAATTCTCAAAGTCCGAGTTTTCCTAACAAATGCTTTCCTTTTCAAAAGTTCATATTTTCTCAAGAATTCCTACAGTTTTCCTGAGATTCTTATTTCCTCATGGTTTTCCAAGTCTTTCTAAGCTCTCTCAAAATTTTCCTGAGATTCCCATTTCTTCATAATTTTTCAAAGCTGATAAACTTTCTCAAGATTTTCCTAAGATTCTCATTTCTTCATGATTTTCCAGATCTTTATAAAATTTCTCAAGATTTTCCCGAGATTCTCATCTAAACTTTCTCAAGATTTTCGTAAGATCCTCACTTCTTCAAGATTTTCTAAGTCTTTATAAACTTTCCCGAGATTTTCAAACCTTCTTCGTCTGAGTTTTTTTGAGAGATTGATTTCCATATTTTCCTGAGAAATGCTTTTCAACTCCAAATGTTTTCTAAGCATACATCATAGTTTTCCAACCCATATTTTACCAAATCTCATAGCACATGCCTGAATTCTCTGTGCATTTAGGATAGAACATAATTTCAATGATTTTACTAAGTCAAGCATAATTTTGGTCCTTGGTTCGATTACCCCTGTTAAAGGCGGCAGGAACGGTCGAACCTCGTACCGACAGGTCGAGCCCCATCCCATGGATTTTCCCGTAATTTTCAAAACGGAGGCGAGTATTTCAAAAATAATTTCCAAAATCCGGTCAAGTTTGAATCGCGAAAGCATTTTCCTCTCTCTTCCGCAAGGAAGGGAAGACGGGAAAAATTTTGCGACGATAACAAGGGTTTTCTGCAAAACATTTTAAAATGGATATGGATAGGCGTGTGGTTTGGGTTTTGGGCTTTCTAAGGGTTGATCCAAAGTCCAAATACCATAATTGGGTTGGATATGGATCTGATCCACCTCGAAATCTGTGCCCAAACACTAAAATAGCCATAACTCTCTCATTTTAACTCCGATCTTTCTGAAATTCGAACCATAACCCCTTACAATCAAAATACATCTAAACATGGGTTTAAAACCTTAAACTTATTACAAAATGCATGAAAAACTTGTTTACATGATGTGCATTTCATGTATCATCAATTCACCTGGCGTCTGTTATTCAATTTCTAATGTGGTAACCGGGGATGCTACAGAACGAGAAAACCACCTGCGGGTGACACACAGCCAGGAGAAACCTTTCACAGGGGTAAAGGATTGCAATCCGTACTACTGCAGTAGCAAAGGTCCCTGTAGAGGGCAACCTCGACCTCCCTAACTCCGAGTGACTGGAGGTCAAAGGGCACATCGGCTCCTCAAAAGAACAAGTGGTAGTAACGATACGTCACTCGGGGCTGTACCATTCACCCTCTCCCTGGGTGACCAAATTGTGAATGGGGCGCGACAGGTTTATCTTATTTAGGCTCAAACTTCCAGTCGTACCTCCTCTCGAGGTAGTCGTGCCTCGTGGTTCCCGCGGGGTACGCAAACGAGGACTTGGCCCGCCCATTCACATGCTCAGCCTCACTCGGCCACCACGAGCACATCGCCTATGACGACGATAATATATGATGATGCATTAAATACGCGTAAGTATAACATATTTTCACTGCATGAATGCATCATTTATAGGTTTATAACCCACACTTAGGTCCATATTGATGTCATTGAGCTACGGTTCGAATTTCGTTCGAATCGGACTTAAAACGAGAGAGATATCGCATTTTTAGTGAAGCGGGTCGAACCTCGGGGCAAACCGGGACATTTCGGATCCAAAAGGGCCATTTGGGCCTCGGATCTGGGCCAAAACGTACCCATTTCAACCCATATTAACCCAAAACTCGAGTTTTGAAAATATTTGCTAAAAACCCCTCTAAAAAGGGCGCCTAGCAATAGGTTTTATTTTAATCCTTCTTTTGGAAAATGCCAAAAATTGAGCTTTGGCTATAAAAATTCATTTTAAAACCCTAATAGGCGTCTTTGCCTTGGAAGCTGTGCCCCCAGGCCCGATGCTTCTTCCTCCAACCTTCTTCCTCAGCCATCATACGCCCCATCTTCTTCCTCTTTGAGTTTGGCTCGGTTTTGCCAGCCATTACTCTTAGCCGCCATTCTTCTTCCTCCATTTCTACCGCCCAGACCTTTCTTCTCTTCTCCCCTTGCTGAAACTAACGACCCATGCTTCGTTTTTGCAGGTAGCAGCAACTTGGAGTGCACCAGTTGTGGAAGGGGTGCTGTCTTCCCCTTCCCAGCCAGCCGGCCCTACCTTCATCCGGCCTTCTTCACCATTCCAGCACGCCACGCTCGGAGCATCTCCATTCGGCCCCTTCCAACAAACCTGCAGCAAAGAGGTGTTAGCCAGCACCATTGAGGACCTTTAGGTGCAGAATCAAGGCAGATTCCGCTCACCCACGATCCCTCCATTCGTCGGACATCCGAAATCAGGTATGTCTTCCTCTTTCCCCTTCTTTTAGCATAAAACCCCTACTTGCGCTTTTGGATTTTTTTTAGTGTTTCTGTTTTTCTATGTTTTTCCCTGTTTTCCCAGCCATAGTTAGGTCTGTTTTGTGCTTAGAACCAGCACAGTAGATCGAGTCTAGGTTTTGTTATTTTGTATATTTTTTAGTTGAGCAATATTTTAGTTTTCAACTTTCAATTCTACAAGATTTTTGTGATTAACGCATATAGGTTTCAATATAGTTGCTGTGTTAGCTTTAGCAGCAGATTAGATATTTTAAAAGTCTGATTTAGTGATTGTAGTTTATTGGATTATTGCTTTATGTTTCGGTAGATAGATTGAATTAACACAAATCGGGTAGATTGCCCCTACCCGATTTAGGCGTTTTAAGTGTAAACATGTTAACATGTAGATTATCTATTGTATAATCTTTTGTTTGATAAAATTAGTCAGATTAGTTGTAGTCAGTAGATGCTTTCAATGTTGTATTAATTGCTAATTGAATATATGTATAGCTTAGAAAAGATTGGTATTCATTTCAATATTCTTGCGTGTTACTTGGAAATACATATCATGTTTTAGGTTAGATCGTTAAATCTGTTCCAGCAGGGTAGTATATCCATTTAATTGTTGTTAGTGATGTAGTTAAGATTAAATAAATGAGTTCAGTCATGTAGTTAGTTTGATTAACGCATTAGTATTCGTTAGAATTAGGTTAGTATGTAAATTAAATCGATAGTTAGCTTCATATCTAAGTTTGCTTTCTCAAGGCTAATTAAGTAGTTAGTTTAGATTAAGTAATTAGAGTATGTTAGTTAATGACTGTAACTTAGTGTAATGCATAATTGTAGGTTAGTTTAAATTAGTCTAACCTAGCCTTTTGTTTTATCATTAAATTGTAGTTCTCATAGATCACGTAGGTAGCTAATGTAGATTTTCTTTTCGTAGTCTAACCAATTATATTTCCTGTTATGTAGCTCATTTTAGAACTATGAATGACTGTAATTGCAGATGGTTCAAGCACTAGTGCAAGCTTTGTATTCATTCAAATGAATAGTGCACTGAAGTTGTAATTCAGTTTTTGCATCGATTTCCACTTGTTATCCTACATGCAATCATTTGAGTTTTCTTGAAATTATTGTTCTATGCTATTCATTTATGTGTTAACCGCATGCAAACCAAAAATCAACTCGTTCAGAGTTGGTTTGGTTTGCCTTTTAAGCATTCTGCAAGATTAGGTTTTACGCGATTTTAGATTTTGGGTCAAACGGTTCTATAATTTTTATCGAACTTGAAACGCTTATATCCGGAGTTCCCGGATGAGTTTTTCAATTCCGTAAAGTCCGTCAGACTCTTGAGTCTATCAGAAAGAGAACAGAAGAGAAATACTTAGAATTGGACTTAGTTTGACCCTTTACACTTCCATTTTGCGAAAACCTATCAAAATTCGAGTTTGCACTATTCAGGGATAAAACAATCATTTATTTGGTTGATTTCCATAGTTTTTCTAATGCGATCGTTAGTATTCTATTAGGTTTTTAACATTGGTCTAGGGTTAATTGTAGCATTAGGATAAGTAGTTTAGGAACTTAACTCTGGTACTTCCTCGTTTTACATAGAATTAGGTTAGAGGTTAATTTCAGAATTAATCTTGAAATAGTCATTCATGTATATAGTTTACTAACTTTGTTTTTATATCATGCAGGTGATATTAAGTTGTCATAAGAGCATCTAGTCTCAGTGATAGATTGACGCAGCAAGTAAACTGACGAAAATGCCCTTGTGTTCACAGGCTTGAGTCACTGCGCGCTTCTTTTATGTTCTTGTTCAATTTTGATTCCAATGTAATACTCTCTGTAATTGGACAAGTTCAATATCAATAAAATGCAATATTTAGTTTTAATCTGAGTATATCCCGTTCCCTGTGGATTCGACCCGTACTCGCCACATCTGTGGAAAGTCGGTTTTTATTATCTTTGGTTGACGATTTTCCGAATGCTTTTAATGAAAAATACTGTGTTAAAAATAACCATTACAAAAGTCAAACCAAATTTTGGCGTCGTTGCCGGGGAACGGCGATTATACTCTGTTAATTCTAATTTTGTAATTTGTTGATATCTGCTTAGTTAGTTAGATTAACTGCAGTTTATTTTTATAGTTAATAGGATTAGTTAGTAAATATAGGGCTAACATAGTAAGTACATATAGGATTCACGGTTATTTCTCTAGGATTCATAAATTTTCATCCTTCTGGAGTGCTTAGACAGGTGAGTTCTAGATAACATAGCTTGAATTCCTATTTCAGTACTTAAGTATATTTAGAATAGATTTAATTTTGAAGTTGAATTCCCCTTTTATCATAATTAGCGTAGTTTAATTGCATTTAGCTTCAATTCCTTGTTTTTGTTTGTTGTTTACTGTTTTCTTTTCAATTAGGTAGTTAGGTCGCATAGTTAGTTAGGTTACGTTGCACATATCTGGACTTAGTTCCAGTATATGCAAGGGCGCAGGAATTTGGGTGTCCCGCTCCAACCGCTCGTTGAGGATCCAGAGAGAATTATACATTCTTCTCGGAACCGATCTGAAATGGGGGACTTAGAACCCGAAGCTACTGTGCGCCCTCTGAGGGAGTACTTCCTACCCACGGAGTACACCCAGGCGTCGTGCATTCGCAGACCAACTATTGGGGCGCCGCACTACGAGATTAAGGCCAGCGTGATTCAGATGCTTCCATCTTTCTACGGCCTTAGTCACGAGGATCCCTATAGGCACCTTGACGAGTTCCTTGAAATCTGTTCTACAGTGAAGATTCAAAATTTTGGGGACGATGCTATGAAATTGACCCTCTTTCCATTCTCATTGAAGGACAAAGCCAAGTATTGGTTGAAATCCTTAGACACGGTAGTGATAGGGTCATGGGATCAGCTTCAGCAGGAATTCCTGAAGAAGTACTTTCCCATTGGTAGGACGAATCAGTTTCGTCGAGCCATCACCAGTTTCTCAAAACTGGATGGCGAGCAATTTCATGAAATATGGGAAAGGATGAAGGACCTGCTTAGGAAATGCCCTCACCACCAGGTGCCAAGATGGCAACTGGCACAGTGCTTCTACGATGGATTGTCTGACAGCAATCGTCAGATGATTGACGCTTCATGTGGGGGTACATTTATGTTGAAGAGCGAGGATGAGGCCTGGAACTTATTTTACACTCTTGCCGAGAACTCAATGCACCATACCTCTACATCTCGCTCTGAGAGAACCACAATCACACCCAGCACCTCCAAGAAAGGTGGGGTTCTTGAGATCGATTTGACTGCCGCGCTGCAAAGCAAAGTTGATATGCTTTCTCGGAAGTTGGACCAGCTCCTCTCGACCCCATCCCAACCTCATCCGGTGTGCGTGTTGTGTGCCAGCCCAGCACACGCTGTTACTGAATGCCCTTCGGCAGCTCAGTATCCTGAATTTGTGCAAGAGCAAGTTCAGGCAGCTCAGGATTACACCAGGCCCCAGAACAACCCATATTCATCTACATACAATCCGGGGTGGCGTAATCACCCTAATTTCTCTTGGAAGAACCCACAGTCTTCCACCCAGACTCAGCCTACTCAGCCATCTCAATTCACTCAGACATTTCAGAGGCCGAGCTATCCTCAACCCACTCCTTTTCCTCTCCAGCCTTCACGAGAGTCTGCCCCGCAGACTTCTTTCGAGGAGAGATTGCTCCAAGCATTCGACGAGGTGAAAACCTCAAGCCAGAATGCCTTTGTGCAGTGTAGCCAAATGTTGAGTTCCCATACGCAGTCGATCGCAAAATTAGAATCACAAATGAGGCAATTAGCGGAAGCGCTAAATAGGAGACCTGAGGGAAGCCTGCCGGGTCAGGCTGTGATGAACCCTAAAGGCAAAGAATAGGGTCTGAGTAGAATGATGTATTATATGTATGCTAGAAGTAGAAGTTCAGTTAGCATATGTTTCTGTTTCGTTATTTGATTTTTTGTGAGCTTACATTTGCTTTGATTCATGCAGGTTTATCTAACATTCACTGAGTGAGTATAGGTTATTGACTTTAGGATATGGCTTTTAGAGCAGACAATCGATTCGGTCAACTGAAAACTGAGCATCGGCGTATGCTTAGTGGTGGAGCATGATCCAGTCAAGACTCAGCTCAAGAGGCCCCGCATATCAGGTCGTATCTATCCGTTCTCCTGTCTTGATTTCAAGTTCTGTTAGTGTGCATCTGCACTGTAATTTTATATCTCTGCATGCCACTAGGGACAGTGTCATTCAAGCATGGGGGGATGGTTCAGTAGATACACACTATTTTATCCTATTTATCATGTTTTGGTAACTAAAACTCATAAATTAGGCGTTTCAGAAAATTTTTTTAGCATATATGAATGTTGTTGACATAATTAGACATGTTAGAAACTTTTAGAAGCCCCATGAGGAAAATTTTTTCTGAACAAAGCTAAAAAGAGTGAGTATTTATGTGAAGTTCAAAGAAAATACTGTAATTTTGATTCACAAGTATAAGTAAGCACAGTTTGAAATAAACTACTAAGTAAATGAAAAATATTAGAAAAAGCTCGAGCTTAAAAGAAAAGAGTCTGCGTTAGGTTGTTTGGATGATTTCACAATCCCGAGTAAGATGAGTGCAGAAGCTAGTTAAAGCGTTTGCATTCCACCCGAAAAGGAGAAGGAAAGCTTTGTGAGCCTCAGAAGCTGAGACCAGATACAAGTTGAAGTGTCTGAATCTCGTGTCGAAAAGGTAAATGAAGGAAGTCACTTTTGTGTCTAGTTAGTGTCTTTAGCATACAGATAGTGGTATAAGAAGGCATTAACATTGCACAGGGCACAAAAGCAGACCACACGTAGGCAAATAAAAAGAAAAGAAAAGAAAAGAAAAGAATTGAAAAAGTGAAAATTGAAAATTCAATGAAAAAGAAAATAAGAGCTTAAATGAAAATAAAGTCATTACTTAGAAGTAGAATGAAAGACTGTGCAGAAAAATACATAAGTGATGAAAAAAATAAACAATAGCATGATAATACACGATTTTCTGAGAAACAATCATAGATAAATGCGATTTTTAAAAGAGTGAAAGGAAAATTTTTATCGTGGAGGCATAAATCTCTAATTATGTTCTGAGAAGTGAAAAATTACATGAAATGTCTGCTAAATTTGATTTCTGGAATTGCCTAGCATTTTAGAAGAAAATTTTAAGTTTCTGCATGATTTCTGATGTTTGTGGGTAGCATCTCTGCAAACCCTCACGAGACCTTGTTCGTCCACTAGGGTAACCCAGGGGTTTAAAGGGCTTGTTGCATGTGCTAAATTCAACCGTGATTCCTACGAAAGTGAGTTAGTTGTTTAATAAAGTTGCATGTTATTCGGGTAGTCCATATCTTCATCGCGAGGGTAGGGTATATTGCTAGGGACTAGCAATTATTCTAGCATGGGGGTATTTGATGATGCATTAAATACGCGTAAGTATAACATATTTTCACTGCATAAATGCATCATTTATAGGTTTAGAACCCACACTTAGGTGCATATTGATGTCATTGAGCTACGGTTCGAATTTCGTTCGAATCGGACTTAAAACGAGAGAGATATCGCATTTTTAGTGAAGCGGGTCGAACCTCGGGGCAAACCGGGACATTTCGGATCCAAAAGGGCCATTTGGGCCTCGGATTTGGGCCAAAACGTACCCATTTCAAACCATATTAACCCCAAACTCGAGTTTTGAAAATATTTGCTAAAAACCCCTCTAAAAAGGGCGCCTAGCAATAGGTTTTATTTTAATCCTTCTTTTGGAAAATGCCAAAAATTGAGCTTTGGCTATAAAAACTCATTTTAAAACCCTAATAGGCGTCTTTGCCTTGGAAGCTGCGCCCCCAGGCCCAATGCTTCTTCCTCCAGCCTTCTTCCTCAGCCATCATACGCCCCATCTTCTTCCTCTTTGAGTTTGGCTCGGTTTTGCCAGCCATTACTCTTAGCCGCCATTCTTCTTCCTCCATTTCTACCGCCCAGACCTTTCTTCTCTTCTCCCCTTGCTGAAACTAACGACCCATGCTTCGTTTTTGCAGGTAGCAGCAACTTGGAGTGCACCAGTTGTGGAAGGGGTGCTGTCTTCCCCTTCCCAGCCAGCCGGCCCTACCTTCATCCGGCCTTCTTCACCATTCCAGCACGCCACGCTCGGAGCATCTCCATTCGGCCCCTTCCAACAAACCTGCAGCAAAGAGGTGTTAGCCAGCACCATTGAGGACCTTTAGGTGCAGAATCAAGGCAGATTCCGCTCACCCACGATCCCTCCATTCGTCGGACATCCGAAATCAGGTATGTCTTCCTCTTTCCCCTTCTTTTAGCATAAAACCCCTACTTGCGCTTTTGGATTTTTTTTAGTGTTTCTGTTTTTCTATGTTTTTCCCTGTTTTCCCAGCCATAGTTAGGTCTGTTTTGTGCTTAGAACCAGCACAGTAGATCGAGTCTAGGTTTTGTTATTTTGTATATTTTTTAGTTGAGCAATATTTTAGTTTTCAACTTTCAATTCTACAAGATTTTTGTGATTAACGCATATAGGTTTCAATATAGTTGCTGTGTTAGCTTTAGCAGCAGATTAGATATTTTAAAAGTCTGATTTAGTGATTGTAGTTTATTGGATTATTGCTTTATGTTTCGGTAGATAGATTGAATTAACACAAATCGGGTAGATTGCCCCTACCCGATTTAGGCGTTTTAAGTGTAAACATGTTAACATGTAGATTATCTATTGTATAATCTTTTGTTTGATAAAATTAGTCAGATTAGTTGTAGTCAGTAGATGCTTTCAATGTTGTATTAGTTGCTAATTGAATATATGTATAGCTTAGAAAAGATTGGTATTCATTTCAATATTCTTGCGTGTTACTTGGAAATACATATCATGTTTTAGGTTAGATCGTTAAATCTGTTCCAGCAGGGTAGTATATCCATTTAATTGTTGTTAGTGATGTAGTTAAGATTAAATAAATGAGTTCAGTCATGTAGTTAGTTTGATTAACGCATTAGTATTCGTTAGAATTAGGTTAGTATGTAAATTAAATCGATAGTTAGCTTCATATCTAAGTTTGCTTTCTCAAGGCTAATTAAGTAGTTAGTTTAGATTAAGTAATTAGAGTATGTTAGTTAATGACTGTAACTTAGTGTAATGCATAATTGTAGGTTAGTTTAAATTAGTCTAACCTAGCCTTTTGTTTTATCATTAAATTGTAGTTCTCATAGATCACGTAGGTAGCTAATGTAGATTTTCTTTTCGTAGTCTAACCAATTATATTTCCTGTTATGTAGCTCATTTTAGAACTATGAATGACTGTAATTGCAGATGGTTCAAGCACTAGTGCAAGCTTTGTATTCATTCAAATGAATAGTGCACTGAAGTTGTAATTCAGTTTTTGCATCGATTTCCACTTGTTATCCTACATGCAATCATTTGAGTTTTCTTGAAATTATTGTTCTATGCTATTCATTTATGTGTTAATCGCATGCAAACCAAAAATCAACTCGTTCAGAGTTGGTTTGGTTTGCCTTTTAAGCATTCTGCAAGATTAGGTTTTACGCGATTTTAGATTTCGGGTCAAACGGTTCTATAATTTTTATCGAACTTGAAACGCTTATATCCGGAGTTCCCGGATGAGTTTTTCAATTCCCTAAAGTCCGTCAGACTCTTGAGTCTATCAGAAAGAGAACAAAAGAGAAATACTTAGAATCGGACTTAGTTTGACCCTTTACACTTCCATTTTGCGAAAACCTATCAAAATTCGAGTTTGCACTATTCAGGGATAAAACAGTCATTTACTTGGTTGATTTCCATAGTTTTTCTAATGCGATCGTTAGTATTCTATTAGGTTTTTAACATTGGTCTAGGGTTAATTGTAGCATTAAGATAAGTAGTTTAGGAACTTAACTCTGGTACTTCCTCGTTTTACATAGAATTAGGTTAGAGGTTAATTTCAGAATTAATCTAGAAATAGTCATTCATGTATATAGTTTACTAACTTTCTTTTTATATCATGCAGGTGCTATTAAGTTGTCGTAAGAGCATCTCATCTCAGTGATAGATTGACGCATCAAGTAAACTGACGAAAATGCCCTTGTGTTCACAGGCTTGAGTCATTGCGCGCTTCTTTTATGTTCTTGTTCAATTTTGATTCCAGTGTAATACTCTCTGTAATTGGACAAGTTCAATATCAATAAAATGCAATATTTAGTTTTAATCTAAGTATATCCCGTTCCCTGTGGATTCGACCCGTACTCGCCACATCTGTGGAAAGTCGGTTTTTATTATCTTTGGTTGACGATTTTCTGAATGCTTTTAATGAAAAATACTGTGTTAAAAATAACCATTACAAAAGTCAAACCAATATACCATTTTATTTTATACCTAGGGTGACACGATTATGTGAGCACATTCTCATGAACCCGGGCCATTGCCTGTAGACTCCAACCGAGTCTCAAAACCTCAACAGGTCAAAGGTGTCAAACCCTACAGTGTGTTCCGTTCTTTCCAAGTGTATGTCATGCCGAGTGCAAAGCACGCCTCTGGTGCAGCGTATATCCATCGATATACAAAGGTGAGCCAAACAAGAAGACACTCAACAACTGAGCTAGTGACATATGTGTCAGGATGTGCCAACTTACACGTGCGAAACAGGAAAACCCACAAAGATATAATTTCGCACACGTATCGTGCTGTGAGCAACGATACGTCAACAAGCAGGTAAAGTGTCACAAAACTATAAATTCTGAGCGGCACAAGGCTCAAAATACATATACGGTGCTCACTGTATGAGCGAAGAGCGACCAGGGCTTGAAATATGTATTTTCTCAATACGCGTATTTCAACCCTCATACTGCGGCAAAAACTCGCATGGCGAGGCCATCATTGCAAGATCATCACAGCATCGACACCCAAGTGTGTCGAGAGCAAGGTCAACACAGTCCCATCCGAATGAGAAATCACATCGCCGCTACCAGAGTATAGTCGCACTCTGCCCGCGCAACCAGGGCACAAAGCGCCAATCGCCGTAAGCGTCCTTCGAAAACAAGCGAAGTACACGCAAACGTGTACCGTGACATAAGTCACGACACAAACTGTAAGCCCCACTATTTTTCTGAAAGATATTAAATGATATATATATTTCACAATTGGGAAATTCTTGTTTCGGCACGAGCATTGCTCGTAAGTTTGGCAATTATCGCTTTCTGAGGTTCTGAATCGCGTAGATTCGCTCTACGAGGTGATTCAGGGCAAATCGCGAGGAATCGAACCCCAATATTTGTAGATTTGATTTATATTATATTTATTTGGGTTCTCTCCAAATTTGGAACCTAAACGAGAAAAATTTCTCATTATTTCTTAGAAATTGTTGAAAAAGGGTATATCGGTAATTTTGAGTCATATCGAGGCCCAATTTCATTGAAATTGGGAAATTAAATATACTTTATTATAACTTAAACTTTAATTCATGAGATGTAATTTAAAATTTTGGTTTTAAAATTTATTTAATCATGTTCATTTAAATAACGAAGTAAATTAAATTTTTTATAAAGCAATTGGCAATTTTCTTAAAAACCAAAAAGGAGATTGTAAAATAAAAGAGGAGTTTCTCAAAATATTTGGTATGGAGGGTTGTCTAGGAGATTTATAAAAGTGGTTGGCATGGTCTCTATCTAAGCCCATGCCATTTTAAGGATTGGTGAAAAAAAATCATTTTCAAAAAGATGCATTTTTTTAAAGCATTTTGAAAAGTTGTAAAGAAACCAAAACTTGAGGTCTTAAAGTGGGGTTTCAAAAAGTATGTGGGCATAGGGCCACGACTTTTTGGGCTGGGGGTAGCCTCTAACCCCCCCCCCCCCCCCCATTTAATGCTTTCAAAAAAAAATAATAATAATATAAAACAAATTTAAAAAAAAAATGGATTCTTCTTTTGGGGGTTGGCTTTGAAAAGTCAAAGCCAACCACTCCCCTTGAATCAAGGGGAGTGGTTGGGAGTAGGTGGGGTCAGCTTATTGACACGCCTTGAGCTACTTGCTGGGATTAGGGAGGGGATTGAGGAGGGCCCTCTATCTCCCCTCCTTCACTCCCCACCCCATATCCTCCTTCCTCTCCTTTTTAAGCAAAGGAAGAGAAGAGAGAGAGGGTCGACACCCTCTCTCCTCTTCCTTTCATCCCCAGCTCTTCTCTCCTCCTCCTCCTCTCTTCCCCTCCAGCAGCTCCCCTCTCTCTCTTGGCGTGGCACAGCTCTAGCTGAGGAACCCCAGCCCTTCCTCCAACTCCACCTCAGCTCCAACTCAAGGTGAGCAAGCTCCCTTCCCTTGTTCTTTTTTTTTGTTGTTGTATTTTTGCATGAAGGGTAAGTTGGCATGGAGTCGGTTTGCACTTGCAAAGTGCAAACCGATACATGGTGGCCTCATGCCACAAATATGTTCGGCGGATGCACATAGTCTGCACCTTCTTGTTTTTTTTTTGTGGTTGTTTGAAGTTGTAAACACTATTTGTCTGTTTCTCGTTTTCCGAGTTATTGGAGACCCTCCCGATAAAATGAGCGTATCTCCCTGGATACATGTTGTATTGGGGGTGTTCTTGGGCTTTTCGTAAAGCGCAGACAAGGCCCTACAACTTCTTAGTTGGCCACTTTGTCTGGTTCGGCTTGCAAAGCCGTTGAAAATCCACATCTCTGTCTGACTATTTTTCCCGTCGGCAATCCAGAAAGGTCTTGTGTGACGCTAGGTTTTCCGGCGATATTTTCCAAACCGTATGTCGATTTTCGGATATCTTGGTTGCTGTAGAAATCTGACGAAACCCTCTACGAGTTTTGTTTTTAGCATTTTGGCCGGATCAGCCTGTACACTTCCGGAAAATGGCATCCCTTTAGCTGCAAATTTTGAAGTATATAAATATATATACATTAGTATACAGCTGCTCATTTTTTTTTATATAACGCCCCTTGAGGGGGCTTTTCTTCGTTGGGTGGCTGGGCTGGGCTCTTCCGCAGCCAGCCCAGGCCCTTGTGGGGCTCGATGGGCCTCATGGCCTTACGGTTTGCTGCAGCCAAGCCCCGGACTGACCGTTGGTGGGTCAGTCCAGGTTCGTTTGGGACGCACCCACCATGGTGGTGCGTCAGGCCTAGCACGGCCAGGGCTGGACCCGGACATGGGTCAGACCGGGGGGGGGGGGGGGGGGTGAAGACTCCCTTTTTGGCCCAGTTGGTCTGGACCCACTGGGTCCAGACTGTCACCCTTGGGCGGCTCCACCCGCCTTGGGCGCTGGGCGCACCCTTGGTGCGGGTGTGAGCCCACCCTTGGGACAGACCAGGGGCTGTGGCTGGGGACACACTTGTGTGCCCCAGCCCGCCTTAGCCCAGCTGGTCCTAGACCCGCAGGGTCTGGGCCAAGCTGTTTTGGCCCAGCCCCTTGGCTTTGGGCTTTTGGGCTAGCCGCACCCCATGTGGGTGCCGGCTAAGCCCGGCCCGTTGGACTGAACCCATTAGGGTGCAGTCCAGGGGCTCCCTAGTGACCTTAGTGGGTCTGATCCTTGTTGGATCAGACCTACTAGGGGGTCTAGGTCTGGCCCTTTTGGGCCTAGTGGCGCCCAGCCCGCTAAGGAGCTCCCTTGGCGGCTAGCCGAGTGCGGGTGCACCGGAGTGTGCTCGGCAGCGTGTTGGCCCATGCTGCAGCCTAGCAGCACATGGTCCGCACACAGTGTGCAGACCATGGTGGCTGTGGGGCCAGGTGGCCATCGGCTGCAGGCTCCACAAGGGTCGTGCCTTGGTTCCCTTTGGCGCCAAGCTAGGCACTGTGCGCTAAGGCACCCGGTAGCCTTGGCATCACTGGGCAGTCACGAGCGGGACCCCCAGCTCGTGGTCTGCACCTTTAGCAAACTCAGTTGGGTTGTCATGATGCCCCTTTGAGTTCCACGCATGTCCTTCGTGGCGGCAGTTGTCCCTCTCGTCGCCGCCAAGCGGATTTGGCACGGTTAGCGACAATGTTCATTTTTGAGCAACAATGTCGTTGCAGCCGCGGATTCTGGTGCTAATACCCCGCTGACCACCCGGCAGCGAGGTGTTTGTGTCGTGACTTATGTCACGGTTCACGTTTGCGTGTACTTCGCTTGTTTTCGCCGGACGCTTGCGGCGATTGGCGCTTCGTGCCCCGGTTGCGCGGGCAGAGTGCAACTACACTCTGGTACCGGCGATGTGATTTCCCATTCGGATGGGACTGTGTTGACCTCGCTCTCGACATGCTTGGGTGTCGACTCTGCAATGATCCTGCATCGGTGGCCTCGCCATGCGAGTTTTGGCCGTAGTGTGAGGGTTGAAATACGCATATTGGGAAAATACGTATTTCAAGCCCTGGTCGCTCCTCGCTCATACAGTGAGCATCGTATATGTACTTTGAGCCTTGTGTCACTCAGATTTGGTAGTTTGTGGCACTTTACTGGTTCATTGGTGTATCGTTGCTCACAGCACGATACTTGTGCGAGATTATAGTGGTGGTTTTCATATTTCGCACGTGCACGTTGGCACATCCTACCACGTATGTCACTGGATTTTTGGTTGTCGAGTTTACATTTGATTGACTCACATTCGTATATCGATGGATATACGCTGCACCAGAGGCGTGCTTCGCACTCGACATGGCATACACTCGAAAAGAACTTAAAACACTGTAGGGTTCGACACTTTTGATCTGTTGAGGTTTGGAGACTCGATTGGAGTTGTTCTCGTCGCGAAATTTTTCCCCCTTTTTCCCTTCCTCGCGGAAGAGAAAGAGGGAAAACGCTTTCGCGATTCAAACTTGACCGGATTTTGGAAATGGTTTTGAAATACTCGCCTCCGTTTTGAAAATTGCGGGAAAATCCATGGGATGGGGCTCGACCTGTCGGTACGAGGTTCGACCGTTCCTGCCGCCTTTAACAGGGGTAATCGAACCAAGGACCAAAATTATGCTTGACTTAGCGAAATTATCAAAGTTATGTTCTATCCTAAATGCATAGAGAATTCAGGCATGTGCTATGAGATTTTGGAAAATGCAGCTTGGGACAATATGATGTATGCTTGGAAAATATTTGGAGTTGAAAAGATTCTCTCAGGAAAAAGCTGAAAGTCAATTTCTCAGGAAACTCAGATGAAGAAGATTTGAGATCTCGGGAAAGTTCATAAAGACTTGGGAAAATCATGAATGGTTGAAAATCCTGGGAAAATGAAAGTGATTCTTGAGAAAGATGAACCTTTTGAAAAGGGAAACACTTCTTAGGAAAACTTAGACTTTCAGAGTTTTCTTAGGAAAATGATGGAAGATTTATAGGTAAATTCATTGGAGAAGGAAATTCAAAACATGGGGAATCGAAATCCTGGGAATTTTACCCTTTTGAAATACTTGGAAATCGATTTTGGATCTTGGAGAAAGATTGGAAAACTCTTTTGAATCTCTTAAGAAAATATCATTTTCCAGGGAACTGTGGAAAACTGTCTTTGGAAAACCGATTTTTGAAAAATCCTTAGGGTTTCTTGAGAAATCGATTTCTTGAGAATGAAGTTTTCTTTGAGAAAATCAATGATTTCATGATGCAAATGACATGAGTGAATGAATGCACTTTGAAAAGATTTTCTAAGGAATTGGTTGGAAAAATGTGCATTAAGTCAAAATAAAGCCTTCACATATTCTGACTGTGGCCATGAATATGTTCAGAGTTTAATTGATTTAATGCATAATGCTTTGAAAACATTGGAAATATGATGTGCATTTTAAGATAGCCTAAGAGTGTAGGCTCAATGTGACTAGTAGAAAGATGATGGATCTGGGTCTCGTCCATATTCCGACTAGGGCCGTAAATATGGATTTCACCGAGTCCATCAACTCCCTAAGAGTTGGTGCACGTGCCATTCGTGAACATCCATAGTGCTTTTGAAATAAGATGCATGCATCACATAAGCAGGATATTTGCATAAATTCAAACTATATGATATGCATCCTAGTCTAAGCAGGAAATTAACTCTCTTATTCCAAAATTTACATTATTACATCACTAAATAAAGGAAATAAAAGAAATTTGCAGACTTCAGCTCCTTCTTTGGAATGTCCCTGCCAAGCTTGAAATAAAGTTAGCTCAAATATGTGGGTTTTTCCAAGATTTTCCAATAATATTATGAAATTATTGGATTTAATTGGATATAAACCCTATTCTCAAGCTTCCTTGATATTTGAAATGATGTAAATGCAAGAAATTCAGTGGAAAATAGTTTGAAATTCGGAATTGGGGTCAAAATGACCAAAATACCCCTAAAATTAAAGTTATACCTTTAAAATCAGGGTTTTTTGAAGGAAAACTTGGTAAAATTGAGATTTTGAAATTCAAATTGAATCAAATGATGATGAAATGTAGTATGACATGCTTCTAAACACATTAGGACTGTAAAATCAGAAGTTTTGCAATTTATCCAAAATAACGAATTTCGCTTGTTTTTCACTTGGATCTGGGTCCTGCGGGACCCTGTTTTGGTATTATGGCTAATCCGAACCCCAAATGGATTCAAAATTACACCAAATTCGGTATGAAGTATCTACTTACTCTGATAAACAGCCTAGAATGCTAAAAATTACGAAATGATATGATTTAAATGCTACAATTCAAAGAAAGTCCTAAAATGGTGGATTTTGCCTATGGATCCGAACCAAATGCAATGCTTAACATGATAATGCAAGATTTACACCATGAAAACTTCTGATATTTTGCAGACTGCTAACAGACCCGAAATGGAACATTTTTGGTATTTACAGCCTCGGGATTTGAGCTATGGTGAGTTCAATAACAGGGATTTAGTTCTGACAGAGGTAAAAATCACACTAATCTGATGTAAAACGCTACAAAAATATCAAACAGCCATGGAAATTTATGAAAATAATCCTAGTTGTGCACGACACCTACATGAACAATTTTCATGTTTATGACTTTGGCATTTGATCAACGGAAACACAGGTAAAAATATAACTATTTCTACCTAAACTAACAGAATAGACAAATGTAGCAAAACAGGGGACTGACAAGAAAAATCCGAAGCAGGGGTCAACACTGTTTTAAAAATTACAGGCTTTCAGATGAAAACAGAGGACATCTCGGACGCCACTTTCACTTTTTACAGTTTTGGATTTGGAGCAACACACAAAGATAAACCATAGCCCTAAGTCGATCCAAGATTTCAGAGGCCCAAATTAGGCTCTGACATGTGTCCCAAACTCTCGGATTTTTTTCAGATATAAAAAAGATCATAAAAATCTGAAAAACTCATATTAAAAACTAGACATTCTTCCGACTTCATAACATTTTTCGTATTGAAAATCGGATCTCCCATGAGGGATATCTTGATTTTACAAGTCGGCAAATGATTTTCAAAACGCATCCTAGGTAAAAACACCCGACTTGCCATTTTGAATGTTTACTGCAGTAAACAAATTCAAATGCCTTCGAATTTTTGGCAAAATTTTAGGGACACCTAAGGTCGCATTCCGTGATTTTTTTGGGATTTTTAATAAAAAATAAATGCATGAAATGACGTGTGGACTGACTGACAAAAACAGAGACCTACTGAAAATAAGCAGAATTGAAATAAATGCTAAATTAATCCTAATTAATTCATGAAATATGCTAAATTAATGAAATAAAATGCAAATTAAATCTAGCTAACTACATGCATGTTAAAAATCATCAAGGAAGCATAATGAAACATTTTTATGTATGTCGTTTTATGAGAATAGCTCAATCCATCCCTCGGATGAGCTCTTTCTTCAAACCACCCCCGATTAGAATTATGGAATCCAATCAATGGGAAAAGAAGTTTACCTTGTTTCGTTACGCAGCGTAGGAGCTCTTGAAAGGGGCGGCTATCACGAGCTTCCTTCGTCCTTCGCTCCGAGCTTCGGATGGTCCACCAAAATCGAGCTATGTTTGAATCGGATTGGCCACGGCATGAACTTTACTCCACCTTCTTCAATGTGCCAAAGGGGGCACGATTTCCACAGTTCAAAATCCGATTTTAGGAAGGCTAGGTCGGATTTTCCAAGTTCACAAGAGCTAAAAAAAAAATGATCTCCTTAGGCTGGGCGTGAACCCTTGTTTTTATAAATTTTCTGAAAAATTTTGAAATTCAAACAGGCTCGATCTGAGCCCTCCATGTGGCGCCATCTCAGGGGGTGCCATCTGAGGGGTTTGAAATTCGAATTTGTCTTTTGCAGGGAGCCCTCAGGTGGCGCCCCCTCAAAAGGTGTTTTAGTTTTTGAGAAAAATAAAAAAAATGGAAATTTTGTGGGTGAGACACCTCAGCAGGGGGAATTTGGAATTTTTCAAAAGTTTGCTTGATTCTCTCTGCAGGGAACTCCCAGAAGGCGCCACCTCAGAGGGTGTTCTCTTGGAATTTGAAATTCAAACTCACCTTTTGTAGGGAGTCCTCAGGTGGCCACCTCATGGTGGGCTACCTTTATTAAAAATAAAATAAAAAATAAAATTTGAAGCCAAGTGGAGTCCTGGAATGGTGCCACCTCAAAAGGTGTTTGACACATGTCAGAAGGACAGAGCAGTGGGCTCAGAAGGCGCCACCTCAGAGGAATTTGAATTTTGCTTTTTCTGGTGAAAGGAGATCTGAACATGTGGCAGTCCAGGATGGTTCCAAGTGTCAGCTTGCTGGAGAGGTTCTTCAGATGGCGCCACCTCAGAGGAGAATTCGAATTTCAAATGGAGGTTGGCCTTGGAGGAATGGGGGGATGGACATGTGGCGCCACCTCAGGGTGGCTCCTACAATGCCATGTGGCAAGAGGGAGGAAGAGGAGGGAAAGGACATGTGGCGGCTTCTTAGGGTATCTGGAAAAATCAGAGCTCAGGATTTTCGCCACCTAGTGCCTTGTTTGAATTTTGAATGGTTTGCTTTTTCTGAAGAAAGCCAGGAGTGACATGTGTCTCCTACTTTTCTGAAAGAAGTAGGGAGAAGACATGTGTCCTCTACTTTTTCTAAAAGAAGCAGAGAATGACACGTGGCAGAGGGAAGAGAAGGTGGGCCAGGCCATGTGGCGCCATCTCAGACAACCTGGAAAAGGTAGAAGTTTAGGATTTGCGCCACCTATGAGGAGTTTTGAACTTTTGAATTCTAGTTTTTCTGAAGAAAGCAGAAAACGACACATGGTGTCTACTTTTTCTAAGGAAATGAGAGCTTGCCACGTGTCCTCTATAGGAGACATACTCCAGATGGCGCCACCTCAGAGGAGACAAGCCTACCTTTTCTGTAGGAATTTAGGAGTGACACATGTCTCCTACTTTTTGAGAAAAGTAGGGAGAGACATGTGTCAGGCTACTTTTCTAGAAGAAGGGAGAGGTTGACACGTGTCCCCTGCAAGAGACACACTTCAAGTGGCGCCACCTCAGAGGAGACAAGCTCCACTTTTTCTAGACAGGACAACCTATGACACTTGGCATCTCCTGGTATTCTTGGAATGACACATGGCAAATAAATGGGATGACATGTGGCGGCTTCTGAAGGTATCCCCACACTGACACTTGGCATGGAAATGGGAGGAGAGAGAAAAGACAAGTGGCACCAATCCAGGGGACAAGGCTCCTATATTTTTGGGTTTTTTTCAAAATTCAAATTTTTCAAAAGAAAAGCTTGTGTGATAGCACCTCAGTGTGGGTCCCACATTGCTTCTTTATTGAAATAAGGATAAAATAACAACTTCTTTTTGGAATTTTCATAAAATCTGGACTAATGGGCAAAACAGGAATTTTGGAAAGAGTTGGCCCTTGTAGGGCGATTTTGTAAAAGAAAGATATTTGAAATTGTCAAAAAGGGCAAAATCTGAGGTGAAGTGACTGAAATCCATATTAAAAACTATCCAGATCGTTTTCCTGAGAAAATATTTTGACATTCAGAGTCCTGGGGGTAAAATGGGAAGAATTGATAATTTTGAAGACCCAGGGTTTTGAAATCAATTTTGAAAAGAGTTGAAATTCTAATCTGGATTGAAATTTTTGAAATCAAGAGTTCTGGACCTCGAAATGACATGCTGTGCAGTGCAGTGATTTGAAATGCTCATGCAATGATATGCAATGTCATGTCTTATGAAATGCAATCTTGAACCAAGACTTGGAGCTGTCTGTCTCCTGTCAGGAATAATTTTTTGAACATCTGAGTTAAAATTAGAGAAATTTTGAGAGTTTCAGATGAAATTTAGACTTTTGCAAGGTTCGGGCTCAGAAAATGACCATTTTGCCCTCCAGCGATTTCAGAGGCTGGATGATGATGCTTGGTGGAACTGTCGGGGAGGTGAGTGAAAATTTGGGGTGTTTACAGATGCCCCTCTTTGCTACTAAGCCGGCTCATGGCCGAGCTTAGTGGCAAAGAAAAACACACCAAATTTGGACTATACATAAAAAAATGCTCCAGTTAGAAGGATCTGACTGGGTGTGAAGAAATTAGCCCGAGGAAGATGGTAGATATGGAATGAAGAATGAAGAGGAAAGATTTGCTCTGTGAGAGCAAAGTTCAGGTTTTATGCCCTTGACCTGGATGGGACTGAAATACCTCGTATGGAACGAAGCTCAGGTTTGACCCTTGACCTGATTGGGGATTAAAATATCTCATAGAAATGAGACTCAGGTTTGTACCCTTAACCTGATCGGGCGGAAAATGAAATACCTCTTTGGATGAGGCTCAGGTTTGTACCCTTATCCTGATCGGGCGGAAAATGAAATACCTCTTCGATGGAGGCTCAGGTTTATACCCTTATCCTGATCGGGCGGAAAATGAAATACCTCTTTGAATGAGGCTCAGGTTTATACCCTTATCCTGGTCGGGCGTAAAATGAAATACCTCTTCGATGGAGGCTCAGGTTTATACCCTTATCCTGATCGGGCGGAAAATGAAATACCTTTTTGATTGAGGCTCAGGTTTGTACCCTTATCCTGATCGGGCAGAAATGGAATACCTCTTCAAAGGAAGAGACCATGATGGAACCTTCAGATTTTGCACAGTAAATCCGACAGGGGTTTTGCAAAAGGAAGGAAAATGGGGTCCCTAAAGCTTGAAAAGGGATTGATTTTGGGCTTCTCATTGCTGAGACTAAAATCAGCTTTTGAAATTGCCTTTTGCGGAAAATGATTGGTGGTTCGACCTCGAACCGAAATGGGACTGTCTATGGTGGGACAGTGGGGACACAGGGAAGTGTGCAATCTGAGAGTTCATGCTCTCAAAGAAGGGAAGGAATCAAGTCCTTAAGAGGGATTTAAAATTGGTGTCAGGATGTATCAAAAATGGACATCAAGCTCTCACTTCATGTCAGGATAGCTAGAAAATATTGTCAAAATGTTGGAAATTCTGCTGTTGATTCAAAATTTTTGAAAATGTTGCGCATGGTTTTAAAGATATTCCTTCTTTTCTACCCAAAGCATTACCTCCAAATAAGGTTCACTTCGTAGAATCGAGACTTGAAATCCAAATTGCTCGCAATTGACCTTCTTTAGGGAAGTTATCAATTTCCTTGATATGAGCAGGAAAGAGAATTTGATGTCATGAAAGCAATTGATGAAAGAGTATTGATAATAGAATTTCACAAGGTTAAAGAGGATTCTTGATAAATTTGGCAGTTTGATATCCTGAGAGCTTCTCTCTTGATAATCTTTCTGCACTCTTTTGGCTCTCTGGTGTTTTGGCTACATTCTCCTTCATTTTGGAGATGTTCTGACCTTTTTTTTTTTTTTTTCTTTCTTTTTCCTCTCTTTCTCTATTTTGAGAAAAGGGGTACGTCACAAACTCCTTCATCTTGGAGATGTTTCGATCCTTCTTGGATGAT
This sequence comes from Nuphar pumila, assembly GCF_984573655.1. Classification (NCBI taxonomy): domain Eukaryota; kingdom Viridiplantae; phylum Streptophyta; class Magnoliopsida; order Nymphaeales; family Nymphaeaceae; genus Nuphar; species Nuphar pumila. Next base: position 61,584,536 of record NC_143254.1, read on the forward strand.
GGGTTTGGAAATCTTTGGGCGATAGCTGAAATTAAATATTTTTTAGGGATTGTCGAGAGGTTCATCGCATCTGCCTTCATCTCGACAGTGCTTTGGACTTTCCCTGGAAGGATCTGTCACAAACTTCGTCATCTTGGAGATGTTTCGAATCTTCTTTGGCCCCGGGGGTCTACTCGCCTAATTCGCCTTCATCTTGACGACAGGTGAGAGATCCCTTTTGCGGATATTTAATTGCTAGGTGATTTTGAGGAAACGGGGCTTGGGTAAATGCTCTCTTTTCTAGCGCTCAGGATATTTTCACTGCCTTGTCTTTACAAGAATAGTCTTTAAAGATGCGCCATTGACTGCGATCAATATCGATAATCTACGGCTTTTCAATAACATTGATTCTTCTTTTCTGGCCATATCGAGGACTTTATCCTTCATCCTTTTGGTTGGCCAATAGAAAGAATTTGGAGTTTGAATCTCTTTTCGCAAAAGCTTCACTTTTTTGGAAGTGATGCTGAAGGTAAATTGAGATAGGATTTGGTGCAATAAAGATTCTGAAATCAACAATTGATTGACAAATTTGATAAAATTTTCTTGAAATCCTTGGTGAAAATGAGTATTTGAAATCCGGCGCAACACATCCGTGACGAAAATTCTCCTCTCTTTTTCCCCAAAAAGAGAGACTCAGGCTTAGCCCTTACCTGAATGGGAAATGGGAAATACTCCTCTCTTCTCTGAAGAGGAGGTGTTTGCAAAACGAACTTTCGAAGAGAAATGACTTGGATCAATAAAGGAGAATGATGAGTTCGAGTCAGAGCTCGAATAAAATACAGAGATCACGAGTCGGAACCCGGATCAATAAAAGAAAATGAAGAGCTCGAATCAGAGCTCGAATGATGTAATGAGATCACGAGTCGGAACCCGGATCAACAAGTGAAAATGATTTGAAATAAAACCCGAGTCGGAACTCGGTTTTCTGAAAAATTGGGATTTTGAAAATGTGCCAGTTTGAGTACTGGATTTTGGAATAATACCAGTACGAGCGCTGGGTTTTGGTTCAATATTGATGATGACCTTTTGATTTTGAATTATTTAGGAATCGTGATGGGACGGTTTGTTGAAACCCTAATACTGACCAGATTGTTGTTAATGCAGTTGAATGCCAATGAGCATGAATTGATGCATATGAATGCACATGTGCATGAAATGAGGAATTTGTTTATCCTGCCTGCATATAGAACAAAATTTTAAAATGCCCCAGTGTAACTGGGAAAGAAAGTTGGATCATTATCTGAAGGAAACAGGAAGGATTACAAGAGAAGAATAAATGTTTCAAGTATAAAACTTTTTCAAGTGTCGAGCATTAATAGGATCTGGCAATTCTACCCCATCGGCATTGATGAGCCGATATGAGTTGCGGGGTAATGCTTCTTTGACAACATAGGGACCTTCCCAATTTGGCGACCATTTGCCGCCGGGACGATGCTTGAGATAAGCTGTGGATCGAAGTACTAAATCATTGACTTTGAATCTTCTTTCGATGATAGACTTCGCATATTGCCTGGCTACTCTCTGGCGATAGGATTGAGCATGCTCTGCTGCTTTTAGCCTTCTCTCGTCGAGTAAGTCTAGCTGCACTAGTCGCTGCTGCAGGTATTGATCAAGAGGTAATTGCAGAAGTGAAGCAAATTTCAAAGCGGGCTTCTGAACATGTAGCGGCAATACTACTTCTGTTCCATAGACTAGTTCTGATGGAGTAGCATTCGTTGGAGTTTGAATAGTGGTCCGGTAGGCCCATAGTGCATCGTGGATCTTCTCATGCCAGTCACGGCCTGTTTCCACTGTTCGCTTCAGGATACGAATTAAAATCTTGTTGGTGGCCTCTGCCTGACCATTCCCTTGAGGATAATATGGAGCGGAAAAATGGTGATAGATCTTGAATTTTGAGCAGAATGTCTTCATCTTTTCATTCTTGAAATGACTGCCGTTGTCTGACACAATGTCATGTGGGATGCCGAAACGGCAAAGGATGTTCTTGTGAATAAAAGAGACCACATGTCGTCCTTCTACTGTGCGAAGAGTGATAGCTTCTACCCACTTGGTGAAATATTTTGTTGCGGCAAGGAAGTATTTATGGCCATTTGAAGCTGAAGGAGTGATGGGACCTACGACATCGAAGGCCCACATGGAGAATGGCCATGGAGAAACAACGGATTGTAAATAAGTTGCCGGAGCATGAATAGAAGGTGCATGTATTTGACATTGCACACACTTTTTCACATAATGATAACAGTCTTGTTGCATAGTCTTCCAATAGTACCCTGCTCTTATGATTTGCTTGACAAGGGTTTGGTAGCCAACATGACCACCACAGATGCCTTCGTGTGCTTCTCGCACGACTTCTTTGGCTTCGTCTTCATCTAAACATCTGGAATACTCTGAACTGAATCCACGACGATAGAGGACATTGGCCAAAATGAAGTATCGAGTAGACATTCGCTGGATTGCTCGTTGCTCTTTCTTTGAGAGTTCTTGAGGAAATTCACCAGTTTCTATGAAAGTTTTGATATTGTTATTAACCAAGGCTTCTTCTTTTGCTCAGCCTGGTTTACCTGTTCCGCTGGAATGAAAGCAGGTTGGTCAAGTCTGCCAATTTCAAAAGAGCGACAAGATTCTCCATTTCTGAATGCCATAATGGAGCCTAAACTGGCTAGACTATCGGCCACTTGATTAAAATCTCTCTTGATGTGGAATAACTGAAATTCTTCGAACTTGCTGACGAGAGCTGAAACAATTTTCTGATAGGGAAATAACTTCTGATCTTTGACTTGCCATTCGGCTCGAACTTGATTGACAACAAGTAATGAGTCACCGTAGGCATGTACTCTCTTGACATTGAAGTCTAATAGAATCTTTAGACCTTGAATCAGGGCTTCATATTCAGCCATATTGTGAGTACATTGAAAATCTAACTTGAGGGAAAATGGAATCATTTCTTTCTCAGGAGTGATTAATAAAATTCCGATGCCTATTCCGGCCATGTTCTTAGAACCATCGAAAAATAAATTCCAGACTGGAGATTGCTGGATATTGCAAATTTCCTCATCAGGAAAGTCATCTTCGGCTTTCACTTCTTCGGCCAGAGGAAAATCCGCCAATTGATCTGCAATTGCTTGGCCTTTGATTGATTGCTGCGAGACATATTCTAAGTCATACTGCATCAGTAAGACTTGCCATTTGGCGACTCGTCCGCTTAGGAAAGGTTGCTCTAAAATGTATTTGAGGGGATTGAGTTTAGATAGGATTTTGACCTCTGATGCCAACAGGTAGTGTCTTAGCTTCTGACACATCCATACCAGAGCTAGGCAGGTCTTCTCTATTTGAGAGTATCTCTTCTCATAATCTATGAAAGTCTTACTCACGTAATAAATGGCGTGTTCTATCAGGCTGCCTTCTTTGTATTGCGCCAAGAATCCACCACATGCGACTTGATTAACTGAGATGTATAGCAAAAGTGGTTTTCCCAATTCTGGTGGCTTCAGGATGGGAGGATTAAGAAGATACTTCTTGATTCGATCGAACGATTGCTGGCACTCTGGTCCCCATTCGAACTTCACTCCTTTTCTGAGCAAGTGGTTGAAAGGTTCGCATCTCATTGCCAAATTGGAAATAAATCGCCGGATTGATTGCATATGTCCTTGGAGGCTACGCAGTTCTTTAAGATTCTTTGGGGGTGGCATATCAATAATAGCCTTTGCTTTGGCTGGGTCAACTTCAATTCCCTTTTTGCTTACCAGAAAACCCAACAGTTTGCCTGATTCGACTCCAAAGACACACTTTTGCGGGTTAAGCCTTAACTTGTAAAGAATGAGTCTCTTGAAGACTTGATCAAGGGCTTCGAGGTGATCTTCTTCCTCTTTAGATTTCACGAGAATATCATCAACATACGCATCCATGATTTTGCGCATCTGATCGTGAAAGATGACAGCCATTGCCCGTTGATACGTTGCTCCAGCATTCTTGAGCCCAAAAGGCATAACTGTATAGCAAAAAGTGCCCCAAGGCGTAGTGAAGGAAGTTTTTGATTGGTCGCGGGCGGCCAACTTAATCTGATTGTAGCCGGAATATCCGTCCATGAAAGAGAACATGGCGTGTCCTGCCGTGCTATCGACTAGAAGATCGATGCTTGGAAGTGGATAGTCATCCTTCGGAGTTGCCTTATTGAGGTCTCTGAAGTCTATGCAGATCCTTACTTTGCCACTTTTCTTTGGGACAACAACGATATTGGCTAACCAATCCGGGTAGTCAATAGCTCAGATGAATCCTGCTTTGAGCAAATCTTCGAGTCCTTCTTTGACTTGTTGTTCTATTCTGGGATCCATTTTTCTCAGCTTCTGTTTGACTGGCTTAGCATCCGACTTTAAGACAAGACGGTGTTCGACTAATTTGGGGTCTAAGCCTCATGCGAACACTTCTTCATGCCGCTTGAGAAAATTCGTAAGCCTTTTCTTTTCTTCCGGACTCAGACTGGTTCCGATCTGGAGAATTTTTGGATCTTCCTCTGAACCGATATTGACACCTTCAGTTGGATCTTGTACTAGAGGAGATGGTTCGTCCTGCTTCTGAACTGCGGCGAACTCCGGTAATTCCTGAAGGGACTGATCGTATTCAGCACAATCATCTGACTGCTTTGCAATCTTATCATTTCCGGTGCTTGCTTTGATTCTGTGAATTGATGTCGACTTCTGAAAGGCCTTGGGATTAAGAACGAGCTTCTTGATTGTCCGAGAAGTCATTCTGAAATTTTGGAAAAGAAATTTGGTTCAGACAAATTGGCCTATAGTAAGACAAACAATCATTTGAAGAGAACCATACATAAAATGGCATCGAATTATAAAATGATGAGACAGACAAAAAAGGAGTAGATGGCATCCGGATAGACAAAGAAACTTGGAATTTTATTGATTGAATTGATCAATGATATTGGTAAAATGAGACATTTATTTGGAAAAGAATAGAAAGAAAATAACAATTGGTCTTCATTGTGCCCCTTTGACAAAAACAGTCTTCCTTGATGAGCTTCCTTCGGAGAACCCCAATCCTGCCCTGTGGGGACGATGTTTCTGGATCATTGGCTCGATGCGGCCATCTTCGTTCTTGCCGAGTCCCTTGAAGGGTTGATAGCCATGCTTCAGGAGTAGATCGAATCCCTTTCTTGACTTCATGAATTGAGGAAACAAGGGATGATCCTTAATGGTGTTGTAGTCGATTCGACCTCCAACCTTGAAGAATTGAGGACCTTTCCATCGTGTCGTGGCTACTGTATGCAGAGACGACTCTGATGGTGCCTGAAGTATTTCTCGATTCTCTCCGAGATTGATCTCTTCACTTTCCCTGATGCTGGGAATATCTGCATTGAATGATGGCCGGGGAATCATGGGCTGCGGGAGCCTTTCTTCTGGGTCTTCTCCCAGTATTGTGGTTATCATTTCACCTTTTGACCACTTCACACATTGATGTAGGGTGGAAGGCACTGCATTTGCATTGTGAATCCACGTCCTTCCGAGCAACAAGTTGTAGGTTGGTGGTACATTAACCACGTGGAAAAGGACTGAATGCACTGAATAGTTGATAAACACTTCCAGGAATATCTTGCCCTTGGTCGTTTGACCATGATTGTCAAACCCATAGATAGTGATGGGATCCGGAATATATTCTCCATCCTTGATCCCTAATGCCTTTGCGGTCATTTCAGGGCAAATATTGAGGCTACTGCCTCCATCGACCAGCACATGGGGAACTGTCATTCCTCTGACTCGAACGGCAATATATAAGGCATTATTATGAAATGAATGAGGCTTTGAAAGGTCCTCATCTGAGAAGGTGATTGGTGCATTGGTCATGGCAGAGTTCACAATCTGTGCCATGTCTTCTGGAGTGGTACTGGGCTTAACTTTGATTTTCCTGAGTAAATCATCCAGTACTCGTCGATGCTTACTAGAATTCTTGGCCAAGTCAAGGATGGAGACATTGGATAAAGCGGTCAGAGGCTTCTGACTGGAATTCTCTGGCCTTGGTCTAACGATTTGCTTGAAGAAGTCAGGAGTTCCTTTTGATTTGGGAACTGACTTCACAGGTGCTTCTGAAACTTTCATTTTATCGAATGCCGAAATTAAGTCCATCTTCTTAGAATTTGGAGCTGCTTGTCGTAGTACCGATACCTGGTGCTGAACTTGTAGGTCTTGCGTAGAACATGGCTTGATACGCTCATGCGGCAGAAATGGTTGTGCAGACACTACCGCTGTGGTGTGAAAAGGGAAGGGGTGATTGAGAATGTCCATTTTCTCTTCTTCTTCTCCTTCTACCAATAGATTCTTTTCAATGAGATCTTGCACGATGTTTTTTAGAACAAAGCAGTTCTTGGTGTTGTGTCCCACTGTCCTGTGGAACTTGCAGAACTGATCTTTCCATTTTCCCATGGGCAAAGGGGGATCGGCCAATCTGGGCAATTTGACCATCTCTTTCGATAGCATGTATTCGAGCACATCTTCGAGTGATTGGTCAAGGGGAGTAAACTTTCTGTCGTAACTCCATCCTTCATGTTTGGTCTTATCACGCAGTTTTGGCCCTTGATCCTGCTGAGGAGGCTTGCTGAACTGAGGGGCAGGCTTTGCTTTTTGATCCTTGTTGTTCGAACTGCCTGGGCTGTAGCAGTAATCTTTCTTCTGCCCTTTGTGCTGATTACGGCCTTTGTTGTTGTTGTTAGCAGAATAAGTGAAGTATGCTTTCTTTTTCTGCTCACCTTGGGAGTTGTTCTTGGAGAAGGTGAAGCCTTCGTAGACTCCATTTTCTACACTTAGTTCGAGCCATTCGGCTCGTTCAGTCAGCTCAATGAAGGTCCTGGATGGTGCTGTGGAGATCAATCCTCTTAATGGCTGCGAAAAATTGTTAAGGATCAGGGACAATGCATGCCTTTCCGAGATAGGATCTCTCATCTTGTTACAGGCTGATCTCCATCTGTGAATGAAGTCCCATGCTTTTTCATTCTCATTCTGCCTTAAATTGCAGAGATGACTCAATGTAGGCAGCGCCTCCGTGTTGAACAAGAAGCGTTCAATAAAGAGATTCACAACTTTGTCGAACTCCTTGAGCTCGATGGGGTTGATATGCTCAGCATACCACTTGGCTGCAACTCCTTCCAAGCTGCGGGGGAAGCATAGAAACAATGCTCGGTTATCTCTCTTAAACCGAGAGCATTCAGCAAAGAAGGTGGCGAGATGAGCTTTTGGGTCGCCAGAACCATCGAATTTGATGAATTTTCGGGGGAGATTCTCCAGATCATCATCCCCCTCTAAGCCGTCATAGAAGTCCTCACTGGTGAAGACTTTCTTGCCCTTGTCGCAGGCTTGCAGATCTTTGACAACTCGGGCCATTTCCTTGAACTACGCTTGCAAAGGCTCTTCTTTATCTCTGCTCTTTGATCTGCGGCTTTTACTTTGGCCCCGCTTCTAAAATGCCGGAGGCACCTCATATTCTTCATCTGTGTTTTCAGTGGAATCTGATTCATCTGAAATCTCTTCTGGCTGGATCTGCTTCTTGGGAGCCTTCTTACTCCTACGACCGTGGAACTTTTCTCTGAATGGATTCCTTTCTGAGTTGGTCCCGGGCTGCTCATTCATCATTTTGTTCATCATTTTTCTGAACATGGCATATATTTGAGGGTCTATGCCATCGTCTTCTTGCTGCTGCTCTCGACTCTTCTCAGATCGAGGAGAACTCATCTCTTCTTCCGAGGCTGACGAGTACTGGGATGCCGTGGTTCTTTTGCCTGATCTTGTCTCAACCATCAAATGGTATGGATGCTGTCTGCAGGGCAAAGACCTGATTAGATTATGAAGGAATTAGCTTTTGGAAGAAATTTTTGCTGAAAATATGGTAGACAATTTGGAAAAGATGTCCCATTACTAGGGACTGAGTCATCGTGGGAATCACGACAATTGTGTTGTCATTCCTTCTGCAAAAGAAATAAACAACGAAAATATGCCTTGTTACCTAGGCGAGGTCGTCAAACCACAATAGAAGGAAAGAGAATTTTATTAAAATGAGAAGAATAAGATTTTATTGATCTTGACAAAGAGGAGGGGGACAAACAATTTTCCACCATTCACGATAGTCGGCAGACACTCTAGGACCTGGAAAGATTTTAAGAGAGACAAAGGAATCCCATCCGTAGCGGGCAGAGTGATATGCCCCGGACCATTGTGCGGAGGTGAGATCGAACTCTGCCATAGCTCCTGATAACAGTCGGGCTTCAACGTACTGCTGCCTTTGAGAGAATTGCCGAACACATCTCTCTGGTTGGTAATAAGTGCAGAAGAATGGTCCTAGCAACTTGAATCGCTTGCCATAAGCGTAGGTATATCTGGGAGGAGATATTTGCCGATCAAAATAGTCCCAGACTACGTCATCCTCTTGAATGTTGTTGATCATAGACCGATACTGCGCCACTAGAAGGAGTTCTTGACCATTGTATCTGAAAGAGCTTGCTCGGGCTGGAACATGCTGGAAAAAACAGGACTGAAGTGTGTAGATGCATCCTTCAACTAAAATGGACTCTCCAAGTGAGAATCGAGTTAGACCTCGATATAGGAAGGCGAGCGCTGCCATGGCTATGGAGAGGCGATTGGTTTGCCGACTTCCCCATCTTCTCATAAGTTGGATTATCCTGATGTCCATGTAGTTCTGTCCATCTGGGAAAAGGGACAGTCCTACAGTGCATAGAACCATTGCATTCTGAATCTTTTCTTTAGCTGTCCTTGATAGCGAGCTGACTTCGACGAAAGTCCCATACTGGCGGTACAACTCAAGTAGGTCAACATATTCATTTCCTTCTAACTGGATCAGGGGCCAAGATCGGCGGCCTGTCATACGAGCTAAGGAGTCTCGGGGGTCCAAACCCTTGACATTGATAAGGAATTGATGCTCTAATGGGTCTCCTGGTTGACCGGCTGGTTCTGGTAACCCCATGATTTCTGAAAATTCATCCATTAAAACGGTCATTTCTCCCCATGGGAACCAGAAGGTACACGTTCGAGGATTCCATCGCTCCGCCATTGCATGGATCAGGTTGCCGTTGATGGTCTGCTTTCCGACGGCTGACGCCAGCTCTAATCTGCACTCGCTCAAATGGTCCGGGAACATTCGGGAAAAGCTCTTTAGCCAGGAATAATACCACCGGGGAATGAAAGTTCCGGTGCTAAGGGCTCGATGTTCAGGACGACCTTGTCGCACCTCGAAGGAGATGTGACCTTTAGGAAAGATAGGATCGACTTGAATGGATGCCATTGAACTGAAAACAGAGAAAGACTCAGAATGAGACTTAGGAAAATGTGAGAAATTTTGAAAAATATTGCAGGCAGGATAAAATGCAACTAGAAATTCGAGATCTAGTGGAAAGGTAGAATGTAAAATCGCCTGGAGTTTTGGAAGAAATTGGATATTTGAGAAAATCATCCAGGGTTTGAGAAAAACATCTTGTGGAAAATAAAGATGTTTTGAAAAAGGCCTAATGAGTTAAAACATTGGGAAATATAAAGAATGGAGAAAATCATACATACAATCACATCCTGCACAAACATTTATGCACATTCAGCACTCCCTAAAAGGCTGACTCTAGATGCATCATTTTGAAAACAGCTATAGGACCTTAATCCTAACTCTAAGTTCAGATCATCTTTGTCCAATCCAGTTACGCCGATATACCTGAATCATAATCCGAGGTACGTGGCATAGAATTTCAACTCCGGTTCTAAGGTAAGGTTTTCCAACATCCTTGAGCACCTACCGATATACTTCGGACTGTGGCCCGCGGTACGTGGTAGGGGGGTGTTAACCCAAATAGTTGGCCCAGTTGTGAGGCTCTGTCCCGAACTATGGTTCTGGAAGAGAGCCCAGCAACGTGAAGACCGGGTAATGATAGGTAATTGAGGTTTTGAAAAATGATCACATGCAAGAAATAGAGGGCTCTAAATCCTAGAGAGATAGACTTTGAAAATCTTTGAAGAAGCATACATTGTTTGCATTCAGATCCTAAATTGAGGAGAGTTGTATTTAGACCTAAGTCTATGTGAGCATGAAAATTTCTCCTCAATATGGTCCTACCAAACCATGCCTAAGCTATATGCATTCAATGTCAGCTGGGTCAGAATCTAGGCTCCTAGGCTCACATGATATTGAAAGTAAAAGAGCTGACATTTTATGAACATAATTTTGATAATTGAACTAAGTCAAGCATAATTTTAATCAGACAAGGACAGGTCCCATCACGGTCGCCAAACCTGTTCTCGTCGCAAAATTTTTCCCCCTTTTTCCCTTCCTCGCGGAAGAGAAAGAGGGAAAACGCTTTCGCGATTCAAACTTGACCGGATTTTGGAAATGGTTTTGAAATACACGCCTCCGTTTTGAAAATTGCGGGAAAATCCATGGGATGGGGCTCGACCTGTCGGTACGAGGTTCGACCGTTCCTGCCGCCTTTAACAGGGGTAATCGAACCAAGGACCAAAACTATGCTTGACTTAGCGAAATTATCAAAGTTATGTTCTATCCTAAATGCATAGAGAATTCAGGCATGTGCTATGAGATTTTGGAAAATGCAGCTTGGGACAATATGATGTATGCTTGGAAAATATTTAGAGTTGAAAAGATTCTCTCAGGAAAAAGCTGAAAGTCAATTTCTCAGGAAACTCAGATGAAGAAGATTTGAGATCTCGGGAAAGTTCATAAAGACTTGGGAAAATCATGAATGGTTGAAAATCCTGGGAAAATGAAAGTGATTCTTGAGAAAGATGAACCTTTTGAAAAGGGAAACACTTCTTAGGAAAACTTGGACTTTGAGAGTTTTCTTAGGAAAATGATGGAAGATTTATAGGTAAATTCATTGGAGAAGGAAATTCAAAACTTGGAGAATCGAAATCCTGGGAATTTTACCCTTTTGAAATACTTGGAAATCGATTTTGGATCTTGGAGAAAGATTGGAAAACTCTTTTGAATCTCTTAAGAAAATATCATTTTCCAGGGAACTGTGGAAAACTTTGTCTTTGGAAAACCGATTTTTGAAAAATCCTTAGGGTTTCTTGAGAAATCGATTTCTTGAGAATGAAGTTTTCTTTGAGAAAATCAATGATTTCATGATGCAAATGACATGAGTGAATGAATGCACTTTGAAAAGATTTTCTAAGGAATTGGTTGGAAAAATGTGCATTAAGTCAAAATAAAGCCTTCACATATTCTGACTGTGTCCATGAATATGTTCAGAGTTTAATTGATTTAATGCATAATGCTTTGAAAACATTGGAAATATGATGTGCATTTTAAGATAGCCTAAGAGTGTAGGCTCAATGTGACTAGTAGAAAGATGATGGATCTGGGTCTCGTCCATATTCCGACTAGGGCCGTAAATATGGATTCCACCGAGTCCATCAACTCCCTAAGAGTTTGTGCACGTGCCATTCGTGAACATCCATAGTGCTTTTGAAATAAGATGCATGCATCACATAAGCAGGATATTTGTATAAATTCAAACTATATGATATGCATCCTAGTCTAAGCAGGAAATTAACTCTCTTATTCCAAAATTTACATTATTACATCACTAAATAAAGAAAATAAAAGAAATTTGCATACTTCAGCTACTTCTTTGGAATGTCCCTGCCAAGCTTGAAATAAAGTTAGCTCAAATATGTGGGTTTTTCCAAGATTTTCCAATAATATTATGAAATTATTGGATTTAATTGGATATAAACCCTATTGTAAGACCCGCAATTTTTCAGAAAATATCTGAATAAAATTCATGAGGCATTTACCGGTAAAAATAGCATTTCTTCTCAGAATGCGAAACGAATCAATTCCTGCGAGCCAGTTATACTTAGGATATTCGTCGAATTGCGAATATATGCTCAAACACTCTGGAAGCCATAACTTCCTAACTAAACGAAATCAATAGATTCGTACGAGCCAACTTTCTTAGTTACGTCAATACGAAGAAAATGGCGTACTCAGAATTTTTCGGAAAAAATCGCCGGAAACCCGAAATTCTTGCGGGACCCACGGAAATATTGGTGGGACCCACAAAAATATTCCTCAGAAAATATCTTGTGGGACCCACAAAATATCCTATGGAAATATCTTGTGGGCCCCACCTCAAAAGGAACCTCCAGGAATTTAAAAGAAGCCAAGGGGTAAAAGGGGCATGGAAAAACCCAAGAGGAGGTGGGCTTGGGCTATAAATAGCCCTCCCCACTCTCTCTCTTCTCATAATTTCGACCCCCCCTCTCTCTCTTGCCTTCTCTCTCTCTCCTAAACCTCCCCTACCTAGCCTAGCCCACCTGAGCCCACCTGACCTGGTCTGAGCTTGCCTGACTTAGCCTGAGCCTGCCTGACCTGGTCCTAACCCACCTGACCTGGGTCTGAACCCACTTGACCTGGTCCAAACCCAGTTGACTTGACTTGAACCTAGTTGGGTTTAAAGTCAAAGTCCTTTTTGGTCCAGATTCCGGTTTGGATTTCTGAACCCAGACTTAGCCTACTTGAGCTGAGTTCGAACCTGCTGAACCCAGTTGACTTGGATCGAACCCTGTTTGGTTCAAACCACTTAGGTTGAGTAGCTTGACCTACTCTACCTCTTTCTCAACTAAGTCAGCTTCATCTGACTTAGTCTGACCTCTCGAAGGAAGGCTCGAAGCCAAAGAAGCAACCCGGAGCCGTTTCTTCCACGATTTGAAGTAAGTTCGCTTCGTTGATCCATCTCTCTCAAGTATTTGATTGTTTGTATATAGAATATACTTTCTGAAGTAGTATCTTGCTTTAGTTCTTGATTGAGCCCTTTTTGGACACTTCGGTGTTCACCCGCTCGTCTCGTAACTATCGTCGGATATATCTACGTTCAAACACGCAGTATATGCGTTTTTAAAATGGTATTTCGCCCTAGTTCTTGGTTGAGCCCTTCAGAACACTTCGGTGTTCACCCGCTCGCCTCGTAACTATCATTGGATACGGATCTAGGTGTATATCTGTTGATTCTGCCGACACGTCTTATATCGCACAGGCTATGTAATTTACCTTTGCCGTCGCGTCGTATGATGCCAAGGCTCCCTGTTTTCTGCACTTCCGATTATGCATTTACTTACGCCGTCGCGTCGAACGATGCCAAGGCTCCTGCTTTCTGCAATGTATTTACTTACGCCGTCGCGTCGAACGATGCCAAGGCTTCTGCTTTGTTATATATGTAGAATATTTCGTTCAGTTACACACCCTGAACAATAGTATATGCATTTCTTTACGCCGCCGCTGTATAAAGCACAGGCTTCTGCTTATACTACATATATAGCGCATAAATGAGCGTTCAAATGGAGATCAACTCCAAATCGCCCATGCGATTCCTTGACCGCTCCTCGTTCAAGATTCTGCTTGACGAATGAAGCCCCTATTGGAAAAGCTTCGGTTTTTGGCAAAATGCTCTTTACGTAATGACTAAGTCAATTTCGTATGGCCTGGCTATGGCCAAGGGTTCCTGCAACCTTGATGGATGCAAAGTACGCACAACGCTGCGCATCCATTTCCCGAATTAAGCGTGGCGATTTCCTACCAAAGAGGGGAGATGCCGCTGAAATGGATAAAAGAAACGCATGCTTTCTCCGTAAAAGAAAGGAAGTGCTGCTGAAATTTCTGAAGAAGCTAAGAATAGCTCAGAAAGAACGTAGCAGGATACTCTGACATATAGCAGAGTGCTACCCAGTTCATGGTTTGCCCTCTACAACGTAGAAGGGTTCGTCGCACCACTGCCGGTAGAGCAGGGGAGGTGCTGACGAAATGGTTGGCAGAAGAGCTGCCGGAACCAATGGAACGGCATAATGATGTCCGTTGATGGAACGATGCCAGATCGGCTCGTATCCTTGTGCCTGCAAGGGCACCTTGCTCGTAAGGGCCGCTGAGCCGGAGTAGAGGTTGCGCCTTGGCTAGGTTTGGACTCATTGCGTAAAAATACGCCGAGTAGCCGATCTATTTAGATCGAGTCATATGCATGCTCATTGAGAACGGTTACACAACCAGACTCGTAAGGGCCGAAGAGCCAGAGTGTGTTGTTTCCACCCAAAGAGGTGTGATGCTCGTGGTGGCCGAAGTGCCAAAGAGCGGTGTTCTGCATGCATATGAATAAGACTTAAGGTCGCACATACCCCGCGGTTGAAGATCGTGTTAGGGGTACCCCCTCAGTAATGACTGTGTTGGGGAAGACTGAATGGGGTCGGGTACATACTCCCGTAGTGCTGAAAGCACGGGCTGCCTAAATGGCATGCAGATTCTGTCCAAGTAATTGTAAGACTGGCAGACCCCTTCAGGAATTATGCTCACTGTGGAATGACAGTGATGGTACAGCCTTGAGTGACATGTATTTTACTTTGGACCTGATAGAGTCCACGATGGCCTCAGTCACTCATGGGTTTTGGGGTCGTGGTTATCCTTAAGATCTAAGGATTGAACCCAACTACTGCAAGTAGAGGATGCATCCGAATATGGGCCTAGTAGGGTTCTCCCAGTTGAAACACACTGCCCTACTATGGATAGGGTCAACAGGCCTCTGGGGTATCTAAAATACATAGAATAATCAACCCCCAGAACGTCGCGTTGATGCCCGGACAATAGCTCTACCTGCGTACCAAAGGCGAGAGCGGTTAATTATCGAAACAATGCATTAGCTTAGGTTCAACGATGCTTTGAATGTATGAGTGGATGACGTGTTGAGTCAGTCCTGCATAACCTTTGTGAAGGTGTCATGTTCGGTATACGACTGGACCGACTGGGCAAAGACCCGTGTTGTATCCGCACGACTAAGCCAAGCTCGAAGAGTTGTCCTTAGATGCGTGGGATACGGATGTGCCAAGTATGAAGACTTGAGCTAGACATCACTTTGAGACCCGGTAGAGGTCATGGCTAAGTCATGGAGACTTAAGCGGCTATTCAAATCACAGCCCTGAAAAGGCTTGCTCTAAGTCATGAGGACTTGAGCGGATGCTCAACTCATAGCCCTGAGGAGGCTCTTGCGAAATACGCTAAGTCTTGGAGGCTTGAGCGTCGTTATTGCGCATTGCGACCCTGAGTGGTCATTATCGTATTTGAGTTGAATGGATGTATGACTGCATGCTTACCAGACCATCAGTGGTTCTGACCCCGTTTAATGGGGATTTCAGGTGTTGGACCTGCGTGGCGATATGCGAAGCAAGGCGGCATCGAGTTCCAGGGTTTCTCTAGACAGAGTTGTACTGCTTCCTTTTATTGAACCTACACTGCTTTTCTAAGCAGTAGTGTTGTAATAAACATGAGTTTTTGATAAAATGGAACACCTTGGTGGTCAATGAATTGCTTGGCCACATACCTGCAACGTGCTTGAAGTTTTCTAAAACCGACGACTCATTATCGTCTTATTCCGCTGCTAAAAGCTTTTCTAAGTTCCGCTGCAAAGAAAAAAAAAGAAATTCATGAAAATTTTAACTTAGCTTTGTTTTGGAAATCCGGGGCGTTACAGAATTGGTATTAGAGCATGTGTCTGAGAAACCTGGTTCAAGATCCGTCATAGTCCCGATATCGCACTGTAAGTATATGTTTTTATACTTTTGTTCTGATCTGGGTGCATCTTTGTATAGATGGCAACTCATGACTCGCGTGGATACTGCTATCGCTGCAAGGTCATGCACGATGAGTGGATATGCCCGTATGAAGTCCAAGACTGCCAATACTGTGGCGAAGATGGGCATTCCGCCAATGAATGCCAAAGGAAATATACCGCCGATATGGGTCGGCGGGCATCAAAGGGTCTCAAGGATGAGACTTCGCGTGTCAGTGGACCGCATCACTCTAGTGTTGGGAGCAACCATACCCCAACATCTTCTGATGAATTACCAAGGCTGAGGGATTTTGATTTGAACTTCCCTGCGGAGGTCTATCACTCGCCAAGCTACCATCCGGCATCACATACGCCGAGCTTAAATGGCAGGAACAAAAGAGGGGATTCTTTCTGTTCGCCAATCATTATTCCAGACTCCCAGAGTCTTGATCTTGCTGACTGGGAAAGTGGACTGGAGTCCCTCATATATCCCCAATATTCGCTGGCTAGTGCGGAAGTGCCGCCCAAGCCAAAGCTAGTAGTGCTTGCACCAAGGCCATGTGGCAATAGATGGACCTTTTGGAGTTCGTCTTCATCAAAGAAATCCAAGTCTTAAAGAGACTGGTGATGTTTTGGAGTCAGTAGACTCATGTATATAGTTTCTCAACGCCTAAAGTCTGCCAGTGCGGCATGACGTTTTGTTTAAGGCAATGCTTGTGTAAATGTGATGTATATTAAGTAAATAAAGCTTTTACTTCCTCATATACATCGAGAAACTAAAAACAAGTGCTTGTGTGTGCATAGATAAATGGCTCCTACGACGAGGAGAACCATACCAAGCGAGGAGTCCCATACGCAGGGATTCCTGTTGGAGACACTCAACAACCTGGTTACAGCCATCCGTGAAACGAGGCCAGAACCAGTCGCACCACGAAACAAGCACCTGGGAGGAGTGACTTATGAGAAGTTCCTCAAGCTTGACCCGCCAGTTTTCATTGGCAGAGCCGATCCTGAGCTCGCGGAGAGTTGGATCGAAGAGACAGAACGTGCCTTCTTAGTACTGGGAGTACCAGAGGAAAAGAAGACTAACTTTGGCACGTATCGGTTGAAAGACAATGCACGGAAGTGGTGGGATACCACTAAACTTATCCAGTTCTCACAAGTCGAAGTCATTCCTTGGACTGACTTTCGGAGGACTTTTATGGATAACTACTTCCCGTTGCATTCCAGAAACAAGAAAAAGATGGAGTTTCTGGAGTTGGAACAGGGCGGTATGAGTCTAATGGACTATACCACCAAATTTCAGAATCTAGAGCGCTACTGCTCTCGATTATTCGAAACAGACCAAGAAAGGGCCGACAAATATGTGAATGGTCTGCGCGAAGGGCTGCGATCTCGAGTGATAACAAGCATGCCTTCGACCTTTCAGGCTGCGGTAGCAGCGGCTTCAAAAATCCAAGAGGATTGGGCGCGATCTAAAGTGATCATAGCAAAGAAGCCCATAGTGAATGGTGGGAATCGTAAAAGAACGTTCCCAAGTGGCCAGGGTTCACGACAACCCTTTCAAAAGAAGAAGTTCCAAGGAGGGAACAACACTCAACAAGTCGTGAGGCCAAGACAGAACACAACTCCGAATGGTCAGCAGTCCAACTTCAGCTGCCCAAGGTGTCGTATGAACCACCCCGAAAATCCATGTCCTCGTGACATTGGTGGGTGCTTGTATTGTGGCAAGATGGGCCACTTTATAAGGGATTGCGCCAAGAAGGCTGCAGATGAACAGAGGAGTAATTCCGGATCTACCGGACCCTCTCGACCAGCACCACAACGTTCTCAGTTTCAACGACCTCCACCTAGAATAGAACAAAGGCCTGCTGCAGGTCGTGTATACGCTGTAACGACTGAACAAGTCGAAAATGGTGACCTGATTGAAGGCACCGTACCTGTTAATGGACATGCAGCTTACGTCTTGTTTGATTGTGGTGCTACTCATACGTTTATCTCTAACGATTTCACCGAACAACTCCACGCCTCGGTGCAACCGATTGATAAAATGATCGAAGTATATAACTCGTTGGGTTCACGCACCAAATGTATCCGGTGTGTGAAAAATTTGGATATTGAGATAGCAGGGCAACACTTGCCTACCGACGCCATCCTGATCGATATGATACAGTACGATGTCATTCTGGGAATGAATTGGTTGGCTCAGAATAATGCCAAGATTCTGTGCCGCGAGGGCAGAGTGATTCTATCTCGACCCGGATTGCCTAAGATGGAGTACCGGTTATCCAAACCAGTTCCACAGAAAAGGCTCATATCAGCACTTAAGGTACAAAAATACCTTAGGAAGGGTTGTGTGGCCTTCCTGTTGAGTCTCTCGGTGGAAAAATCCAATGACCAACCCCTTGAGAGTTTGGAAGTGGTGCGGGAGTTTCCCGATGTGTTTCCTGAGGAATTGACAGGACTTCCGCCACTTCGTGAGGTTGAATTTGGAATTCAATCCTTACCTGGAACAGCGCCGATATCCAAAGCCCCGTATCGAATGGCGCCAGCTGAACTCAGTGAGTTGAAGTGTCAGTTGGAAGAACTGATGAAACAAGGGTTCATCCGTCCTAGTGTGTCACCGTGGGGAGCCCCAGTGCTGTTTGTAAAGAAGAAGGATGGATCCCTTCGGTTATGCATTGATTATCGGAAGCTTAACCAGGCAACTGTTAAAAATAAGTACCTGTTGCCTAGGATTGAGGACTTATTCGATCAACTCATAACAGCGAGGGTGTTCTCCAAGATCGACCTCAGGTCTGGATACCATCAACTCAGAGTAAAGGAAGAGGATATACCTAAGACTGCCTTCAGAACGAGATATGGCCATTATGAGTTCGTAGTAATGCCCTTCGGACTCACTAATGCGCCTGCTGCCTTTATGGATCTAATGAACCGGATATTCAGACCATATTTGGATAGCTTTGTCATCGTCTTTATTGATGACATTCTCGTATATTCTGAGAACAAGGAACAACACATGGAGCACTTGAAAATCGTCTTGAAAACCCTTCAAGATAACCAACTCTATGCTAAGTTTTCAAAATGTGAATTCTGGCTAGACAAAGTGATGTTCCTTGGTCATGTGATCTCAAAAGATGGAATCGCAGTGGATCCTGCGAAGGTGGAAGCTGTGATGGACTGGAAGCAGCCAGAAAATATCACTGAGGTCCGTAGCTTCCTTGGACTTGCCGGATATTATTGGAAGTTCATACAAGACTTCTCCCGAATCGCCGTACCGATGACGAAATTGCTTAAAAAGGGAGTCAAGTTTGAATGGACTGACCAGTGTAAGGAGTGCTTTGAGGTTCTCAAACAGAGGCTTACCACTGTCCCTGTCCTTACCTTACCTTCTGGTCAGGGAGGCTTCGTGGCATATACCGATGCCTCAGGAACGGGTCTGGGTTGTGTGTTGATGCAGCATGGCAAAGTAATCGCCTATGCGTCACGACAGTTGAGGGTCCATGAGAAAAACTATCCAACCCACGACTTGGAGCTTGCCGCGGTAGTGTTCGCGCTTAAAATCTGGCGACACTACCTGTATGGAGAGAAATTTGAGGTCATGTCGGACCATAAAAGCCTAAAATACCTCTTTTCTCAAAAAGAACTCAATATGCGGCAACGACGATGGCTGGAATTCCTCAAAGACTATGAATTCACGCTTTCCTATCACCCTGGAAAGGCGAATGTTGTAGCAGATGCCCTTAGTCGCAAGACTGTTGGCACTCTGGCCAGCCTAACCGGACAATGGAAGTTGATGGAGGATTTCGTCAAGTGGAAGCCATTTTTGGCTGATTCAGGTAGAATCCAAATGTCATGTTTGACGATCCACATTGAGTTCCTCGATCGCATCGTAGCCGAACAGTTCAAGGATCCCCAGTACTTGGAATTGAAAGCTCGTGCTGAAAAAGATAACACTTTCTTCCATTTGAAAGAAGATGGAGGAATATGGATGGAAGAAAGAATTTGGGTTCCAAATAACCCTGAGCTAAGACAGGAAGTACTCCAGGAGGCCCATAGTAGCAAATATACTATCCACCCTGGGGGTACGAAGATGTTCCGAGATTCGCAGAGAAAGTACTGGTGGAAGGGTATGAAGCGTGATGTGGCTACGTTTGTCTCGAAGTGTTTGATCTGCCAGCAAGTTAAGATCGAACATCAGCGACCTGGTGGAAAGATGCAACGGATCGAGATTCCAGAATGGAAATGGGAAGGCATTACGATGGATTTCATCGTTGGATTGCCTCGATCCAAGAGACAACATGACTCAATATGGGTGATCGTGGACAGACTCACCAAGTCTGCTCACTTCCTGCCAATCAACACTCGATACTCAACTGAACAATTGGCGGAGATCTACATTCGGGAAATCGTTAGACTCCATGGAGTGCCGATTTCGATCATATCTGATCGTGACCCGAAGTTCACCTCTCACTTTTGGGAGCAGCTTCAGAAAGCCCTGGGGACGAAACTCAAGTTCAGTACAGCATTCCATCCCCAAACAGATGGGCAATCAGAACGAACCATACAGACTCTTGAAGATATGCTAAGAGCCTGTATGCTGGAATGGAAAGGTGATTGGGATTCCCACCTAGCGTTGGCTGAATTTGCTTATAATAATAGCCACCACGCTAGCATTGGGATGGCGCCGTATGAAGCCTTGTATGGACGACACTGTAGATCACCGATCCATTGGGGTGAAGTGGGTGAGCGAACTTTGGACTCGGCCATTGTGTTGCAGCATTATACTGAGCAGGTCCACATGATCAGAAAGAAGCTACTGACTGCTCAGAGTCGACAGAAGAGCTACGCCGATCAGCGGCGTAGGGAACTCGCTTTTGCGGTTGGAGATAAGGTTTTTATCAAGGTCTCTCCAACCAAGAGTGTGTTTCGTTTTGGAAAGAAGGGGAAGCTCAGCCCCAGATTCGTTGGTCCCTTCGAAGTTTTGAGCCGGATCGGAGAGACTGCCTACCGAGTAGCATTGCCACCACAATACGCGCAAATACATGATGTATTTCACGTATCAATGCTTAGAAAGTACGTTCATGATCCTTCTCATGTCATTCAACAGTAAGACATTGACATCCAAGAAGATATGACGGTAGAAGAAAGGCCAGTGGAGATCATGGACCGACGGGAGCAAGTGCTAAGAACAAAGGTCATTCCACTTGTTAAAGTGAGGTGGCAGCATCATGGAATCGATGATTGCACTTGGGAGCCCGAATCGGATATGCGGGATAAATATCCTGAACTCTTCACCTTGTACTCTTAGCTGAATTTCGCGGACGAAATTCCTTTAAGGGGGTAATGATGTAAGACCCACAATTTTTCAGAAAATATCTGAATAAAATTCATGAGGCATTTACCGGTAAAAATAGCATTTCTTCTCAGAATGCGAAACGAATCAATTCCTGCGAGCCAGTTATACTTAGGATATTCGTCGAATTGCGAATATATGCTCAAACACTCTGGAAGCCATAACTTCCTAACTAAACGAAATCAATAGATTCGTACGAGCCAACTTTCTTAGTTACGTCAATACGAAGAAAATGGCGTACTCAGAATTTTTCGGAAAAAATCGCCGGAAACCCGAAATTCTTGCGGGACCCACGGAAATATTGGTGGGACCCACAGAAATATTCCTCAGAAAATATCTTGTGGGACCCACAAAATATCCTATGGAAATATCTTGTGGGCCCCACCTCAAAAGGAACCTCCAGGAATTTAAAAGAAGCCAAGGGGTAAAAGGGGCATGGAAAAACCCAAGAGGAGGTGGGCTTGGGCTATAAATAGCCCTCCCCACTCTCTCTCTTCTCATAATTTCGACCCCCCCTCTCTCTCTTGCCTTCTCTCTCTCTCCTAAACCTCCCCTACCTAGCCTAGCCCACCTGACCTGGTCTGAGCCTGCCTGACTTAGCCTGAGTCTGCCTGACCTGATCCTAACCCACCTGACCTGGGTCTGAACCCACTTGACCTGGTCCAAACCCAGTTGACTTGACTTGAACCTAGTTGGGTTTAAAGTCAAAGTCCTTTTTGGTCCAGATTCCGGTTCGGATTTCTGAACCCAGACTTAGCCTACTTGAGCTGAGTTCGAACCTGCTGAACCCAGTTGACTTGGATCGAACCCTGTTTGGTTCAAACCACTTAGGTTGAGTAGCTTGACCTACTCTACCTCTTTCTCAACTAAGTCAGCTTCATCTGACTTAGTCTGACCTCTCGAAGGAAGGCTCGAAGCCAAAGAAGCAACCCGGAGCCGTTTCTTCCACGATTTGAAGTAAGTTCGCTTCGTTGATCCATCTCTCTCAAGTATTTGATTGTTTGTATATAGAATATACTTTCTGAAGTAGTATCTTGCTTTAGTTCTTGATTGAGCCCTTTTTGGACACTTCGGTGTTCACCCGCTCGTCTCGTAACTATCGTCGGATATATCTATGTTCAAACACGCAGTATATGCGCTTTTAAAATGGTATTTCGCCCTAGTTCTTGGTTGAGCCCTTCAGAACACTTCGGTGTTCACCCGCTTGCCTCGTAACTATCGTTGGATACGGATCTAAGTGTATTTCTGCTGATTCTGCCGACACGTCTTATATCGCACAGGCTATGTAATTTACCTTTGCCGTCGCGTCGTATGATGCCAAGGCTCCCTGTTTTCTGCACTTCCGATTACTGCACTTCCGATTATGCATTTACTTACGCCGTCGCGTCGAACGATGCCAAGGCGCCTGCTTTCTGCAATGTATTTACTTACGCCGTCGCGTCGAACGATGCCAAGGCTTCTGCTTTGTTATATATGTAGAATATTTCGTTCAGTTACACACCCTGAACAATAGTATATGCATTTCTTTACGCCGCCGCTGTATAAAGCACAGGCTTCTGCTTATACTACATATATAGCGCATAAATGAGCGTTCAAATGGAGATCAACTCCAAATCGCCCATGCGATTCCTTGACCGCTCCTCGTTCAAGATTCTGCTTGACGAATGAAGCCCCTATTGGAAAAGCTTCGGTTTTTGGCAAAATGCTCTTTACGTAATGACTAAGTCAATTTCGTATGGCCTGGCTATGGCCAAGGGTTCCTGCAACCTTGATGGATGCAAAGTACGCACAACGGTGCGCATCCATTTCCCGAATTAAGCGTGGCGATTTCCTACCAAAGAGGGGAGATGCCGCTGAAATGGATAAAAGAAACGCACGCTTTCTCCGTAAAAGAAAGGAAGTGCTGCTGAAATTTCTGAAGAAGCTAAGAATAGCTCAGAAAGAACGTAGCAGGATACTCTGACATATAGCAGAGTGCTACCCAGTTCATTGTTTGCCCTCTACAACGTAGAAGGGTTCGTCGCACCACTGCCGGTAGAGCAGGGGAGGTGCTGACGAAATGGTTGGCAGAAGAGCTGCCGGAACCAATGAAACGGCATAATGATGTCCGTTGATGGAACGATGCCAGATCGGCTCGTATCCTTGTGCCTGCAAGGGCACCTTTCTCGTAAGGGCCGCTGAGCCGGAGTAGAGGTTGCGCCTTGGCTAGGTTTGGACTCGTTGCGTAAAAATACGCCGAGTAGCCGATCTATTTAGATCGAGTCATATGCATGCTCATTGAGAACGGTTACACAACCAGACTCGTAAGGGCCGAAGAGCCAGAGTGTGTTGTTTCCACCCAAAGAGGTGTGATGCTCGTGGTGGCCGAAGTGCCAAAGAGCGGTGTTCTGCATGCATATGAATAAGACTTAAGGTCGCACATACCCCGCGGTTGAAGATCGTGTTAGGGGTACCCCCTCAGTAATGACTGTGTTGGGGAAGACTGAATGGGGTCGGGTACATACTCCCGTAGTGCTGAAAGCACGGGCTGCCTAAATGGCATGCAGATTCTGTCCAAGTAATTGTAAGACTGGCAGACCCCTTCAGGAATTATGCTCACTGTGGAATGACAGTGATGGTACAGCCTTGAGTGACATGTATTTTACTTTGGACCTGATAGAGTCCACGATGGCCTCAGTCACTCATGGGTTTTGGGGTCGTGGTTATCCTTAAGATCTAAGGATTGAACCCAACTACTGCAAGTAGAGGATGCATCCGAATATGGGCCTAGTAGGGTTCTCCCAGTTGAAACACACTGCCCTACTATGGATAGGGTCAACAGGACTCTGGGGTATCTAAAATACATAGAATAATCAACCCCCAGAACGTCGTGTTGATGCCCGGACAATAGCTCTACCAAAGGCGGGAGAGGTTAATTATCGAAACAATGCATTAGCTTAGGTTCAGCGATGCTTTGAATGTATGAGTGGATGACGTGTTGAGTCAGTCCTGCATAACCTTTGTGAAGGTGTCATGTTCGGTATACGACTGGACCGACTGGGCAAAGACCCGTGTTGTATCCGCACGACTAAGCCAAGCTCGAAGAGTTGTCCTTAGATGCGTGGGATACGGATGTGCCAAGTATGAAGACTTGAGCTAGACATCACTTTGAGACCCGGTAGAGGTCATAGCTAAGTCATGGAGACTTAAGCGGCTATTCAAATCACAGCCCTGAAAAGGCTTGCTCTAAGTCATGTGGACTTGAGCGGATGCTCAACTCATAGCCCTGAGGAGGCTCTTGCGAAATACGCTAAGTCTTGGAGGCTTGAGCGTCGTTGTTGCGCATTGCGACCCTGAGTGGTCATTATCGTATTTGAGTTGAATGGATGTATGACTGCATGCTTACCAGACCATCAATGATTCTGACCCCGTTTAATGGGGATTTCAGGTGTTGGACCTGCGTGGGGATATGCGAAGCAAGGCGGCATCGAGTTCCAGGGTTTCTCTAGACAGAGTTGTACTGCTTCCTTTTATTGAACCTACACTGCTTTTCTAAGCAGTAGTGTTGTAATAAACATGAGTTTTCGATAAAATGGAACACCTTGGTGGTCAATGAATTGCTTGGCCACATACCTGCAACGTGCTCGAAGTTTTCTAAAACCGACGACTCATTATCGTCTTATTCCGCTGCTAAAAGCTTTTCTAAGTTCCGCTGCAAAGATAAAAAAAGAAATTCATGAAAATTTTAACTTAGCTTTGTTTTGGAAATCCGGGGCGTTACACCTATTCTCATGCTTCCTTGATATTTGAAATGATGTAAATGCAAGAAATTCAGTGGAAAATAGTTTGAAATTCGGAATTGGGGTCAAAATGACCAAAATACCCCTAAAATTAAAGTTATACCTTTAAAATCAGGGTTTTTTGAAGGAAAACTTGGTAAAATTGAGATTTTGAAATTCAAATTGAATCAAATGATGATGAAATGCAGTATGACATTCTTCTAAACACATTAGGACTGTAAAATCAGATTTTTTGCAATTTATCCAAAATAACGAATTTCGCTTGTTTTTCACTTGGATCTGGGTCCTGCGGGACCCTGTTTTGGTATTATGGCTAATCCGAACCCCAAATGGATTCAAAATTGCACCAAATTCGGTATGAAGTATCTACTTACTCTGATAAACATCCTAGAATGCTAAAAATTACGAAATGATATGATTTAAATGCTACAATTCAAAGAAAGTCCTAAAATGGTGGATTTTGCCTATGGATCCGAACCAAATGCAATGCTTAACATGATAATGCAAGATTTACACCATGAAAACTTCTGATATTTTGCAGACTGCTAACAGACCCGAAATGGAACATTTTTGGTATTTACAGCCTCGGGATTTGAGCTATGGTGAGTTCAATAACAGGGATTTAGTTCTGACAGAGGTAAAAATCACACTAATCTGATGTAAAACGCTACAAAAATATCAAACAGCCATGGAAATTTATGAAAATAATCCTAGTTATGCACGACACCTACATGAACAATTTTAATGTTTATGACTTCGGCATTTGATCAACGGAAACACAGGTAAAAATATAACTATTTCTGCCTAAACTAACAGAATAGACAAATGTAGCAAAACAGGGGACTGACAAAAAAAATCCGAAGCAGGGGTCAACACTGTTCTAAAAATTACAGGCTTTCAGATGCAAACAGAGGACATCTCAGACACCACTTTCACTTTTCACAGTTTCGGATTTGGAGTAACACACAAGGAGAAACTATAGCCCTAAGTCGATCCAAGATTTCAGAGGCCCAAATTAGGCTCTGACACGTGTCCCGAACTCTCGGATATTTTTCAGATATAAAAAAGATCATAAAAATCTCAAAAAAATCATATTAAAAACTATACATTCTCCCGAGTTCATAACATTTTTCGGATCGAAAATCGGATCTCTCATGAGGGATATCTTGATTTTACAAATCGGCAAATGATTTTCAAAACGCATCCCGGGTAAAAAAACCCGACTTGCCATTTTGAATGTTTACCACAGTAAACAAATTCAAATGCCTTCGAATTTTTGGTAAACTTTTAGGGACACCTAAGGGCGCATTCCGTGATTTTTTTGGGATTTTTAATAAAAAATAAATGCATGAAATGATGTGTGGACTGACTGACAAAAACAGAGACCTACTGAAAATAAGCAGAATTGAAATAAATGCTAAATTAATCCTAATTAATTCATGAAATATGCTAAATTAATGAAATAAAATGCAAATTAAATCTAGCTAACTACATGCATGTTAAAAATCATCAAGCAAGCATAATGAAACATTTTTATGTATGTCGTTTTATGAGAATAGCTCAATCCATCCCTCGGATGAGCTCTTTCTTCAAACGACCCCCGATTAGAATTATGGAATCCAATCAATGGGAAAAGAAGTGCACCTTGTTTCATTACGCAGCGTAGGAGCTCTTGAAAGGGGTGTCTATCACGAGCTTCCTTTGTCCTTCGCTCCGAGCTTCGGATGGTCCACCAAAATCGAGCTATGTTTGAATCGGATTGGCCACGGCACGAACTTTACTCCACCTTCTTCAATGTGCCAAAGGGGGCACGATTTCCACAGTTCAAAATCCAATTTTAGGAAGGCTAGGTCGAATTTTCCAAGTTCACAAGAGCTAAAAAAAAATGATCTCCTTAGGCTGGGCGTGAACCCTTGTTTTTATAAATTTTCTGAAAAATTTTGAAATTCAAACAGGCTCGATCTGAGCCCTCCATGTGGCGCCATCTCAGGGGGTGCCATCTGAGGGGTTTGATATTCGAATTTGTCTTTTGCAAAGAGCCCTCAGGTGGCGCCACCTCAAAAGGTGTTTTAGTTTTTGAGAAAAATAAAAAAAATGGAAATTTTGTGGGTGAGACACCTCAGCAGGGGGAATTTGGAATTTTTCAAAAGTTTGCTTGATTCTCTCTACAAAGAACTCCCAGAAGGCGCCACCTCAGAGGGTGTTCTCTTGGAATTTGAAATTCAAACTCACCTTTTGTAGGGAGTCCTCAGGTGGCGCCACCTCATGGTGGGCTACCTTTATTAAAAATAAAATAAAAAATAAAATTTGAAGCCAAGTGGAGTCCTGGAATGGTGCCACCTCAAAAGGTGTTTGACACATGTCAGAAGGACAGAGTAGTGGGCTCAGAAGGCGCCACCTCAGAGGAATTTGAATTTTGCTTTTTCTGGTGAAAGGAGATCTGGACATGTGGCAGTCCAGGATGGTTCCAAGTGTCAGCTTGCTGGAGAGGTTCTTCAGATGGCGCCACCTCAGAGGAGAATTCGAATTTCAAATGGAGGTTGGCCCTGGAGAAATGGGGGGATGGACATGTGGCGCCACCTCAGGGTGGCTCCTACAATGCCATGTGGCAAGAGGGAGGAAGAGGAGGGAAAGGACATGTGGCGGCTTCTTAGGGTATTTGGAAAAATCAGAGCTCAGGATTTTTGCCACCTAGTGCCTTGTTTGAATTTTGAATGGTTTGTTTTTTCTGAAGAAAGCCAGGAGTGACATGTGTCTCCTACTTTTCTGAAAGAAGTAGGGAGAAGACATGTGTCCTCTACTTTTTCTGAAAGAAGCAGAGAATGACACGTGGCAGAGGGAAGAGAAGGTGGGCCAGACCATGTGGCGCCATCTCAGACAACCTGGAAAAGGTAGAAGTTCAGGATTTGCGCCACCTATGAGGAGTTTTGAACTTTTGAATTCTAGTTTTTCTGAAGAAAGCAGAAAATGACACATGGCGTCTACTTTTTCTGAGGAAATGAGAGCTTGCCACGTGTCCTCTACAGGAGACACACTCCAGATGGCGCCACCTCAGAGGAGACAAGCCTACCTTTTCTGTAGGAATTTAGGAGTGACACATGTCTCCTACTTTTTTGAGAAAAGTAGGGAGAGACATGTGTCAGGCTACTTTTCTAGAAGGAGGGAGAGGTTGACACGTGTCCCCTGCAGGAGACACACTTCAAGTGGCGCCACCTCAGAGGAGACAAGCTCCACTTTTTCTAGACAGGACAACCTATGACACTTGGCATCTACTGGTAGTCTTGGAATGACACATGGCACCTAACACATGGCAGATAAATGGGATGACATGTGGCGGCTTCTGAAGGTAGCCCCACACTGACACTTGGCATGGAAATGGGAGGAGAGAGAAAAGACAAGTGGCACCAATCCAGGGGACAAGGCTCCTATATTTTTGGGTTTTTTTCAAAATTCAAATTTTTCAAAAGAAAAGCTTGTGTGACACCACCTCAGTGTGGGTCCCACATTGCTTATTTATTGAAATAAGGATAAAATAACAACTTCTTTTTGGAATTTTCATAAAATCTGGACTAATGGGCAAGACAGGAATTTTGGAAAGAGTTGGCCCTTGTAGGGCGATTTTGTAAAAGAAAGATATTTGAAATTGTCAAAAAGGGCAAAATCTGAGGTGAAGTGACTGAAATCCATATTAAAAACTATCCAGATCGTTTTCCTGAGAAAATATTTTGACATTCAGAGTCCTGGGGGTAAAATGGGAAGAATTGATAATTTTGAAGACCCAGGGTTTTGAAATCAATTTTGAAAAGAGTTGAAATTCTAATCTGGATTGAAATTTTTGAAATCAAGAGTTCTGGACCTCGAAATGACATGCTGTGCAGTGCAATGATTTGAAATGCTCATGCAATGATATGCAATGTCATGTCTTATGAAATGCAATCTTGAACCAAGACTTGGAGCTGTCTGTCTCCTGTCAGGAATAAATTTTTGAACATCTGAGTTAAAATTAGAGAAATTTTGAGAGTTTCAGATGAAATTTAGACTTTTGCAAGGTCCGGGCTCACAAAATGACCATTTTGCCCTCCAGCGATTTCAGAGGCTGGATGATGATGCTTGGTGGAACTGTCGGGGAGGTGAGTGAAAATTTGGGGTGTTTACAGGAGTCTACAGGCAGTGGCCTGGGTTCGTGAGAATGTGCTCACAAGTTCGTGTCACCCTAGGCATAAAATAAAATGGTATTTTATTCACCTTCACAGGCGGTGTGCTCGTGGTGGCCGTGTGAGGCTGAGCATGTGAATGGGCAGGCCAAGTCCTCGTTTGCATACCCTGCGGGGACCACGAGGCACGACTACCTCGAGAGGAGGTATGACTTGAAGTTTGAGCCTAAATAAAATAAACCTGCCGCGCCCCATTCACAATTTGGTCACCCAGGGAGAGGGTGAATGGTACAGCCCCGAGTGACGTGTCGTTACTACGACTTGTTCTTTTGAGGAGCCGATGTGCCCTCTGACCTCCAGTCACTCGGAGTTAGGGAGGTCAAGGTTGCCCTCTATAGGGACCTTTGCTATTGCAGTAGTACGGATTGCAATCCTTTACCCCTGCGAAAGGTTTCTCCTAGCTGCGTGTCGCCCGCATGTGGTTTTCTCATTCTGTAGCATCCCCGGTTACCACATTAGAAATTGAATAACAGACGCCGGGTGCATGTCTCACAGAACTTAAGGGTTTTCCTTCGCGCACCCGAAGGAGGTAAAAAGATGAACATAAGGACTAACCAATCAGACTGACTTACTGTAGTTGTTACTCCAGAACTGTATGTACTTGTGTTCAGTTGCTACTTTCTGTTGGTTGGTTCCTACTCTGTTACTTTAGCTGCTACTTTTGTTGTTTAGTTTCTGCTTTGTTACTCTAGTTGTTGCACTTTACTTACTTGTAGTTCTACAGTCTTGTGGCACGTGCATCTACCTGACACACACTTATACTTTTGTTTCAAATGCTTCTAACTGTTCCATTATGTTAGTTGTAGTCTGACACTTAGCATACTTGTATCATGCTGCTTACCTTCTGCTTTTCCTTAAAAATGAACATGTATGAATGGTTTGACTCACCAGCTCGCAAGAGTACTGACCCCATTTTATGGGGATACAGGTGACGAGTAGGCGCAGCGCGATGCGACGACGCACAGCAGGAGCCTTGAGACCCACACTGTGCAGCAGATTCTGGCTTCTTCTGGTTTTGGGGTTTGAGGGGTTGTACCTCTCCTTTTTGTGAGACTGTCCCTTTTTGTACCCAGTCTCATTTTTGTATCATTATAACTATTGTGAAAATGAAGAATACTTTACTTGTCTACTGTGGTTTGGTTTTCTCTCTGTGGCTCGCTCAGACTTGCGACCTTTGCTTTACTCCTTTTTCCCTCCTTTACTTCCGCTAGTTGTTTTTCCCTCTGTATATCCTTCAAAAAAAATTTTTTTGCTCGAAAACCAAGGGTTTTTACAAGGTCGGGGTTTGGGGCGTCACAGAGATTGGTATCAGAGCTGCAGTTCATAAGTGTGGTCCAAGACTTCTGCGTGCAACATTCATCGCACTGTAAGTATGTTCTAAATTAGTACTTTCATTTGTTTCTTAATGATTTCTGTTGTATTTAGCTTTGCATGCTTGATTTGTTGCATAACCTGTTAGATGCCTGCTGATTCGAGAAATGAGCGAATGCTCGGAGCTCTTATCGACTTGATTCGAGGCACTGAGGCCCTCGATCAAGCGGTTCAGCAGATTGTGCGGAGTGCCCGGATACTTGCACATCCGGCACCTCCTTGTGGGAGATGTGACCAGTATCACGCAGGACAGATTTGTCCTCGTGCTTTGAGCATATGCCCCTATTGTGGCTTTAGGGGGCATATTGAGATCGAGTGTCAGCGTAAGTTGGGCGACGAACTCATAATGGGTAACGCTGAGACCGAAGAGAACGAGGCTTCTGAGGGCGGTCAGGCACAGTCAGCAGTTGACCCAGTGGAAGATGCACTGGTTACACCAGGTTCTCCCGAGTACACGCCAGCTTCCTACTCTCGATCAGTTTCTCCGGAGTACACACCTGCTTCTCCTCCTCGTCCGATGCAGAGACGATACGGGAATCGGAACACCTACCGCAATGTAAACACCCCAAATTTTCACCCTTATCCAGTGCTTACATTTTATGTGTCATTGCTTATCATTGCATGAATTCAACATATCATTGCATTGCATAGCATAGCATTGCATGTCATTACATCTCATCTTCGAGATCCAACACTCCTGTTTTTAAAATATTCAATCCAGATTTGAGTTTTAAAACTTTTCTTTCAAAAATCAATTTTAAAACCTGGGTTTTTAATCAACATTGTGTCATTTGCCAACCCCCAGGACCTTATATTTTGAAGTATTTTCTCAGAAAACAATCTGGATTCATTTCAAAGTCAATTTCAATTGATTTCAATTCTCAGATGAGACCCATTTAGGTGGTGTCGCTTCTGGATTCCTTCATTTATCAAAAATCTCAAAAATTTTAGAGTCCTAATTGGATCAGGACTCTTTTTCCAGAGTCCTAGTCGGATCAAAACTCTACTTTTCACTACCTTTTTACCTGTTTTCGGAGAAAACCTTTCAAAATCTTCTGTTTTGGCTAAAATCTTAGAGTCCTAGTTGGATCAGGACTCTTCTTCAAGAGTCCAGTCGGATCAGGACTCTTCTTCAGAGTTTTAATCGGATTAGAACTCTAATCTTTCACAACCATTTTCAATCAAATCTTTCAAAATGAGTCAGAAACTCAGAGTTTTAGTCAAAACAGGACTCTGTTCAGAGAGTCCTAGTTGGATCAGGACTCCGATCCTGATTTCAAATTTTGAAAGAATCTTTCAAAAATCTTTTCATCTATCAAAACTGTTGCGCTTTTATTAAAGAATTTTAAAATTCTGAGGTTTTATCTCACAGTCCTGATCAAATCAGGACTCTACCCCAGAGTCCTGATCAAAGTAGGATTCTATCCAAAATTGATTTGCTCACTTCATTTTCACTGGTTTTCAAAAGCTTTGCTTAAATTCCATCACTTATCAGAAAATCCAACAATATAAGAGTCCTAGTTCAATCAGAACTCTGTTCTCAGAGTCTCAGTTGAATCAGAACTCTGGTTTATTCCAATATTTGTTATTATTTTAACTGTTTTCACAAGTTCTTTCAACTGTTTTTCAGAAAATACCAAAAAAAATCTAGAGTTTTAGTTCGATCAGGACTCTGTCCCAGAGTCCCAGTCCAGTCAGGAGTCTGTTTTGAAGTATGTTTTTATTCCATTTTCATTTGTTTCTATTCGTTTTCAAAAAAATTAGGTCATTTTGCAGAGTCCAGTTAGTTCAGGACTCTATGTCAGAGTTCTAATCGAGTTAGGAGTCTAACCCTGACTGTATTTTCTGACTTGTTTCACCATTTTCTGATAAAATCTTTCAAAAACCTTTCATTTGGCTTTTTAAAATCTAAAATCTTAGAATCCTAAGAGTTCTGGACTCTAACCTGGAGTTCCAGTTCGCCTGAGACTCTATTTTCAAAAATCTTGAATTTCAATTATTAATTTTAACCTCTTTTCAAAGGTATTTTCAGTGTTTATTTCAAAATTTGCAAAAATCGATGTGGGCCCACTCAGTGGGAACCATATCCAGAGGGGTTTTGACCCAGTTAGAACCCTATGTCATTTCAAAACTTTTAATTTCAAGCTTACTTTTGAAAATCTTTTGAAAACTTTCGCAATTTCAAGTTTTAAAATCATTTTTTGAAAAACTCAAGTAGGGCCCACTTGGGGTGGCGCCATATTCGAGTAAGTCAGAGCTAGACTAGGGTTAGTCAGTGTCTTGGTTAGTGTCAGAAGTTTAGAAGAGTCAAAACCATTTTGAAAACTCATTTTGAAAATTAGTTTTTAAAACTAGTGTTTTTAAATGTTTTTAAAGGTGTTTTAAAAACCCAAATGTAAAGGGTGCCAAGTGGCATCACATTTGGGGGATTTCTAGGATAGACTAGGGGTTAATTAGGCATTAGTTTAGATAATTTAGGCTAGGGGTAGGATAGTAACTACACCCCAAAATCGCCCCCCCCTTAGAGAGTCCAATTTTTTTAAAAAAACTTGATTTTTAAACCTAATTTCTTTTTATAAATAGAAAGAGAGAGGAGGACGATTTTCACTATTCACCTTTTAGGTTTCTTGGAGCTTCTCTCTTCTCTCCAGCCCTTCCTCAATTGCTGCAACTCCAAGGTATGAACTTCTTCACTTTTATTTATTTTATTTAATGTTTTTAATGCTTTAAACCTAGATTTAGCCTTGGATGCTCCTCCTTATGAAGATTCAACCATGATCCAACCTCAAGAACCATCAAGAATGGTCCAAGAAGATGATCTAACCCTGTTTTGTGTGATTTATAGGGATTTTAATCCATTAAAAGTGATTTAAGTATGATTCTTTGCATTATTAACCAATAAAATACATGATTTACCCTTTTAATGGGTCAAATCCATGTGTTTAAGGGTGAAATCAAATTCCAGCCATTGATTCCTTGATTTTATTTTATTTATTTGTTTATTCATGTTTATTTTACGTTTTCCAGCATAGAAATAATTTTTATTTACTGTTTTATGGTTTGTTTTATTGTTTTTCATTAGTTAATGCATGATTTCTTAAGTTTCTTAGATTTCTGTGTGTTTTTTAGTTTAGAACAGTAAAAAGCATGCTGTTTCGGATTGAAATATTCGTTGTTTATTTATGATTTTTTTATATGTGATTCATGCATATCCAAAGGAACTACTGTAAAAAAATCAGAGGTTTTGGACCTCGGGAACCCTGTCAGAAAAATCAGACATCAAATCAGGTTTTTAAATCTTTAAAATCGAAGTTAAAATCAATAAGGTAACTTGATGTGATGATATTTTTCTCAGCTTATATCCGATTTTAGATATGTAATATGTCATGAATTCATATTGACTAGATCTAGCTACTGTGAAATTTTTAGAATTTTTGATTGCTGTTTAGTATTTTTCCTCTGTCAGAGATTCGGATTTTCAATTTAAAACTCGTTAGGGTTTACCAAAACCCTAATCGGACTTGTGTTATTCGTAAATCCCAAACCACAGATCCAATTCATGATCTGTAAAAAGTGAGTATTGTTATTTTTCTGTCTAAGGTTTACTTCTAAAATATCAGATATTTTAGATCATTATTTCTATTTATCCCAAAATTATCAATTGAAAGTATCTGTTTTAACCCCTGTTAGATTTGTTAGATTTTAGTTAAGATTGCCGGAAGGGTTTCTCCCTAACCGGAGATGCTTTTTCCAATCTGTAAATTGGGAAATCTCTATTTTTCTTCCTAGTTTGTCTTTGTAAAATTGCATAGATTTTCATGAAACATTGACTCCTGATTCAGGTCTAACTCTGAAACTGGTTGGTGAACTAGGTCAAAAATAGCATATTTTTAGGGTTTGATGCAATTTTTGGGTCAATTTAATGTCAAAAAAATATTTTTATAATTCTAATTTGATATTATGGTTATCACAAGTGCAGGTACCAATTTTGAGGATTTTTAGAATCCATTTGATGCTTGAATGGCTTGAATTGCAAAGCAGGGCACCCGAAGAATTCCAAAACACTGCAAAAATCACAAAATTTGTGATATTCTTGGATTTTCGTGTATAAGCATATATTTTTAGGGTCTAATCATATTCATAATCATATTAGGATACTTTAGGTCAAATTTGATGTTAATTTGATTTCATTTAGTCCTTAAAACCCAAGTTTTTACCAAAATCTATTTTAGAAAACCCTGATTTCAAGGCCATCGTCTTGCTATCAGGGGCAATTTGGTCATTTGACCTCAATTTCGAAATCCCTAACCTTAGTTTTCATGTGTTTAAGTATGTCATATCATATTTTAGCCTAGTTTATTTGCATTTGAATTTCAAAACTTGTATTTTACCAAATATCTTTCTGAAAACCCTAATATCAAGGCCATAGTCTTGTTATTAGGGGTATTTTGGTCATTTTGACCCCAATTTCGAAATTTCATATCTTATCTTCCTTATTTATTCAATTTTATTTCATACTTTATCATTTTGATTTAATGGAATCATGGAAAAAAAGGCTTATATCTAGCAAAATCCAGTAATTTCCTGATATTGCTGGATAAATCTAGAAAAGCCAACATATCATCACTAACAAAGTTTTCTAGTTTTGCAGGTACATTGAAGACTTTATTTTTCATGTATTTAAATTTCAATAGTGATGTAAACTAAATTAAACTTTGGAATAAGAATTTACATTTCCTGCTTAGCTTAGGCAGCATTGCATATAGTTTATTTTTTTAAATAATGTTAATGTGTGATGGATGATGATTCATGCATATTCAAACTCACTATGGTCTACACGAATGGCACATACACTAGCTTTTATGAAGTTTATAAACTTGGTGGAATTCGTATTTATGGCCATAGTCAGAATATGAAGGATATCTAGATTTATGATCTTCACATTAGCCACATTCAGCCTACACTCTTAGGCTAATTTCAAAATGCACTGCATTTCTCAAAAATACAAAGAGTTTTTCCCAATTCCTCAAAATCATATTCATTCATTTCATTAATTTTCCAATTCCAATTCAAATTTTAAGTCAAAGGAATCAAATTCTTCAAAATTTCCTAAGTCTTATTCAAAATCAATTTTCTCAAAATATGGATTTGCCAATGATATTTCAAGTATTTTTCAAGTTCCAAATTCGATTTTTTAAGTTAGATTTTCAATTTCAAAGTTTGAATTCAAAGAAATCGAGTTTTTCAAAGTTATTTCACATTTCTCAAAATCGATTTTCACAAAATCCTTATATTTCTTCGGAAATCGATTTTCACTTTCTCAAATACAGCATCTCAAAAATAATTCACAATTTTCAAAGAGTTTATTTTCCAAGAATCTTCCAAATATTTTCCAATCTTTGAAGCAAACATCATGTTTTTAAATGTGCATTTTTAGAAATTCATAGCACATGCCTGATTCTTTGTGCATTTAGGAATTAGAATATGGTTTAGACAAGTTGAACAAAGCAAAGCATTTGATTGATCCTTGGTTCAATTACCCCTGGTAAAGGCGTCAGGAACGGTTGAATCTCGTACCGACAGGCGAGTCCCATTCTTCGGAATTATCCTGCATTTTAAAAACGGAGGCGAGTTATTTTCAAAATCTTTTTCAAACGTCAGTTTGATTTGCAAAAGTAAAATTTTGCGATGATAACAGGTTTGGCGACCGTGATGGGACCTGTCTTCGCCTGATCAATTTAATGCTCTACTTAGTTCAAGTTGTCAAAATCGATTTCCATGGAATGTCAGCTTTGCTTTATGATATCATGAGAACCTATGATTCTTTGTGCATTTAGGAATTAGAATATGGTTTAGACAAGTTGAACAAAGCAAAGCATTTGATTGATCCTTGGTTCAATTACCCCTGGTAAAGGCGTCAGGAACGGTTGAATCTCGTACCGACAGGCGAGTCCCATTCTTCGGAATTATCCTGCATTTTAAAAACGGAGGCGAGTTATTTTCAAAATCTTTTTCAAAGGTCAGTTTGATTTGCAAAAGTAAAATTTTGCGATGATAACAGGTTTGGCGACCGTGATGGGACCTGTCTTCGCCTGATCAATTTAATGCTCTACTTAGTTCAAGTTGTCAAAATCGATTTCCATGGAATGTCAGCTTTGCTTTATGATATCATGAGAACCTAGGAGCCTAGACTTGAACCCAACTGACATGGAATGCATATAGACTAGGTATGGTTTGGTAGGACCATATTGAGGAGAATTATTCATGTTCACATAGACTTAGGTCTAAGACAACACTCCTCAATTTAGGAATTGTATGAAAACAATGTTTGCTTCTTCAAATTTTTCAAAATCTATCTCTTTAGGACTTAGAGCCTTCTATTTGCTTGCATGTGCTCATATTTTTCAAAAACCACCCCACCTATATTGTCCCGGTCTTCACGTTGCTGGGCTCTCTTCTAGAACCATAGTTCGGGACAGAGCCTCACAACTGGGCCACCTATTTGGGTGAAAACCCCCCTGCCACGTACCAAGGGCCATAGTCCAACGTATATCGGCAGGTGCTCAAGGATGTTGGAAAACTTGAACCTAGAACCGGAGGAATTGATTTTATGCCACGTACATCGAGCCTTGGCTTGAGTATATAGGCATAGCATGATTGAACACAGATGATCTGAACCTTAGAGTTAGGATTAAGGTCCTACAGCTATTTCAAAATTTGTGCATCTAGAGTAAGCTTTTAGGGAATGCTGTATGTGCATACTTGTTGTAATTGAATGTGTTATAGTCATTTCTTTGTTATTTTCCATATTTTCCCAATTTTCTAAAATACTGGACGACTTTTTAAAAATCCCCAATCCATGTCCATGTACTGTCCATGTTTTAAACCCTGGATGATTTTCAAAATACTCCATTTTATGAAGTACTTCCTAATATTTCATTAAACCCTGGACGATTTTCAAACTACTCCATTTTATGAAGTACTTCCTTATATTTCATTAAACCCTAGACGATTTTCATAAAATTTCTCCATTTTCCTAAAAACTCCAGGTGATTTCCCATCTTCCTATCCTCTGGATCTCGAATCTCCTACTTCATTTTATCCTGCCTGCATTTTTTTCAAAGTCTCTATATTTTCCCAAGTCTTATTCCAAATTTTCCATGTTTTTCAGTCGATTCTGATGGCATCCAGTCAGCTTGATTCAGTCTTCCCCGAGGGTCACATCTCCTACGAGGTGCGACAAGGTCTTCCAGAACATCGAGTCCTCAGCACCGGATCCTTCTTTCCCCGGTGGTACTACTCATGGTTCAAGAACTTCTCTCGTATGTTTTCGGACCACTTGGACGATTGTGGGCTAGAACTGGCGTCCGCGGTGGAAAAGCAGACAGTCAACGGCAATTTGATCCATGCACTAGCAGAGCGGTGGAATTCGAGCACTTCTACCTTCTGGTTCCCGTGGGGCGAGATGACGGTGCTGATAGATGAATTTTCAGAGATTATGGGATTACCCGAGCCAGCCGGTCAGCCTGGAGACCCATTGGAGAAACAGTTTCTGATTAATGTTAAGGGTCTGGACCCTAAGGATGCCTTAGCTCGCATGACAGGACGTAAGTCGTGGCCCTTGATCGAGGAGGATGAAAATGAATATGTGGACCTGCTCGAAATCTACAAACAGTATGGAACATTTGCAGAGGTAAGCTCATTGTCCAGGACAGCTCGAGAGAGAATCCAGCACGCGATGGTTCTGTGCACGGTGGGATTAGCCTTCTTTTTTGATGGGCGGAATTATATAGATACCAGAATAGTTCAGCTTCTAAGGAGATGGGGAAGTCGACAGACCAGCCACCTCTCTATAGCCATGGCCGCACTCGCTTTTCTATACTGAGGGTTGACCCGTTTCACACTCGGAGAATCAATTCTAGTCGAAGGGTGCACCTACGGATTACAATCTTGGTTCCTCTGGCATGTGCCAGCCCGAGCCAGTTCCTTCAGATACAATGGTGAAAAGCTTCTGCCAGTTGCGCGATACCGGTTCTTGATCGACAACCTTCAGGAGGAAGAAGTCGTATGAGACTACTTTGATCGTCAGGAATCACCTCCTAGATACACTTATGCATACGGCAAGCGGTTCAGGCTACTTGGTCCATTCTTCTGCGCATACTACCATCCAGAGCGGTGTGTCAGGCAGTTCTCTTAGAGACAAAAACGTGTAGAGATTCGTCCACTATCGAGGGTCTTGCCAGAGTTCGATCTCACATCAGATCAGTGGTCCGAAGCATACCATTCTGCCAGACATGGCTCAGATCGTTAATCAGGCCATGACCAATGCTCCCATAACCTTCTCAGATGAGGATCTGCCAAAACCTCACGCATTTCATAACAATGCTCTGTACATTGTGGTGCGAACCCGGGGAATGACTGTACCCCACGTGCTTGTAGATGGAGGCAGTAGCCTCAACATTTGTCCTGAAATGACTGCCAAGGCTCTGGGTATAAAAGAAGAAGAGTACACACCGGATCCGATCACTATTTATGGGTTCGATAATCATGGACAGACAACAAAGGGAAAGATCTTCCTGGAAACATTTATCAACTACTCTGTTCATACAGTGCTTTTCCATGTCGTTAACGTGCCGCCAACGTATAATCTTCTACTGGAAAGAACATGGATTCATAATGCCAACGCCGTACCATCCACTCTGCATCAGTGCATCAAATGGTCTAAAGGTTGCATGATAACTACTGTTTTGGGGGAAGATCCTGAAGAGAGGCTACCTCAGCCTATGATCCCTAGGCCAACTTATACTGCTGATATCCCCAGCATTAGGGAAAGTGAAGAGGTTGTTCTCAGTGAAAGCCTTGAAATGCTAAAGTTAGAAGCAGCATCAGAGACAAATCACATAGCAGCGATGGCCCAATGGCAAGGACCACATTTCTTTAAGATCGGAGGTCGTCTCGATTACAGTACTTTCAAAGACCATCCTCTTTTCCCATAGTTTATTAGAACCAAGAAAGGGTTTGACCTGTTACTGAAGCATGGTTATCAGCCTTTCAAAGGATTGGGCAAGAACGGAGATGGCCGACTAGAGCCAGTGGTTGCTGATCATCATCCGCGCAGGGCAGGACTGGGATTCATGGGCAAAAGATCTCACAAAAATACTGTCTTCATTACAGGGATCCATTAAAAATTTCCTACCATCTGTCTTTTCTATTTCATTCATTTGATTTCTGCAGTTTGTAGGAACAATGTCTCATTTCAGTTCATTTTAAATGCCTTCATTTCATTTCAAGTCTTCAATAAAGTTATCAATTTTCTCGTCTATCTGGATGTCATCTTTCTCTAATTCCTTTGCAATTTGTCTTCAAAATTCATTATTCTTATCTTTTTTATTCTCATGCAATTTATGTCATAGTGAATGAACTTTTTCTAAAAGCTATTTCTTTTCAAAAATTTCAGAATGTCTTCTCAACCGATAAAAAGATTAGTCATCAATCCTTCAATCTTATCGAAACCGGCAAAGATACATCGGGTCCGGGCAAGAGCAAAGGACAGTAAGGTCACAAAGCAGTCAGAAGAAATGACAGAATTTGATTCGTTGCTTCCAGAGTTGCCAGAATTTGCAGCGATTCATAAACAAGATGAACCATCGACCCTAGTCCAGGACCCGACTGAGGACATCAATATTGGTTCAGAAGATAGTCCGAAAATTCTCAAGATCGGCACCAGCCTAAGTACAGATGAGAAGAAAAGGCTCATTGACTTTCTCAAGCAGTACCAAGAAGTGTTTGCATGGACTTATGAAGATATGCCAGGTTTAGATCCTAAATTGGTGGAACATCGACTCGTTTTGAAGCCTGATGCGAAACCTGTTAAGCAGAAGTTAAGAAAAATGGATCCTCGAATCGAGCAATAGGTCAAGGAAGGACTTGAGGACTTGCTTAAAGCAGAATTCATTCGAGCAATAGATTATCCGGACTAGTTGCAAATATTGTTGCAGTTCCCAAGAAAAATGGCAAAGTGCGAATTTGTATTGACTTTCGCGATCTCAATAAAGCTACTCCGAAGGATGACTATCCACTCCCAAATATTGACCTCCTAGTTGATAGCACGGTTGGGCATGCCATGTTCTCCTTTATGGATGGATACTCCGGATATAATCAGATCAAGTTAGCCGCTCGTGACCAATCCAAAACATCCTTCACTACGCCATGGGGCACTTTCTGTTATACAGTCATGCCGTTTGGGCTCAAGAATGCTGGGGCAACCTATCAGCGTGCAATGGCTGCCATTTTCCATGATCAGATGCACAAGACTATGGATGCATACATTGATGACATCCTGGTCAAATCCAAAGAAGAAGAAGATCATATTGATGCTTTAAGTCAAGTCTTCAAGCGACTCATTCTTTACAAAATGAGACTCAATCCTCAGAAATGTGTCTTCGGGGTTGAATCAGGCAAATTGCTAGGCTTCTTGGTCAGCAAAAAGGGGATAGAAATGGATCCCGCTAAAGCAAAGGCCATCATTGACATGCCACCTCCAACAACTCTTAAGGAATTGCATAGTCTTCAGGGACGTATGCAATCAATTCAGAGATTCATATCCAACCTTGCCATGAGATGTGAACCTTTCAATCATCTACTCAGAAAAGGAGTGAAATTTGAGTGGGGACCAGAGTGTCAGCAATCGTTTGAACGTATCAAGAAATATCTTCTTAATCCGCCCGTTCTGAAGCCACCAGAATTGGGAAAGCCTCTCTTGCTATATGTTTCAGTTAACCAAGCCGCTTGTGGTGGATTCTTGGCACAGTATGAGGAAGGCAGTTTGATTGAACATGCCATCTATTATGTAAGCAAGACTTTCATTGATTACGAGAATAAATATTCTCAGATAGAAAAGACATGCCTAGCACTAGTATGGATGTGTCAGAAGTTTAGACATTACCTGCTAGCATCAGAAGTCAAGATTCTCTCAAAACTTAATCCTCTCAAGTATATTCTCGAACAACCATTTCTCAGTGGACGGATTGCTAAGTGGCAAGTCCTGTTAATGCAGTATGATCTGGGGTATGTTTCTCAGCAATCTATCAAAGGTCAAGCAATTGCAGACCAATTGGCAAATTTTCCTTTAGCAGAAGATGTTAAAATTGAGGATAGTTTTCCCGATGAGCGGATCTGTAATGTTCAACAATCCCCAGTTTGGAATCTATTTTTCGATGGATCCAAGAACATGGCCGGCATAGGGGTCGGAATCTTGTTGATCACATCAGAAAAAGAGATGATCCCCTTTTCTCTGAAACTGGATTTTTAATGTACCCATAATATGGCTGAGTATGAAGCTTTAATACAAGGTATGAGAATTTTGCAAGACTTCAATGTTCATAGGCTACACGCTTTTGGCGATTCATTGCTCGTCGTCAGCCAAGTCAAAGTTGAATGGCAGGTAAAAGATCAGAAGTTGCTCCCTTACCAAAAGATCGTTTTAGCCCTTATCAACAATTTCGAGGAATTTCAGCTTTTCCATATCAAAAGAGAGTTTAATCAAATAGCTGATGGTTTGGCCAGTTTGGGCTCCATTATGTCTTTCAG
Organism: Nuphar pumila; assembly: GCF_984573655.1. Taxonomy (NCBI): domain Eukaryota; kingdom Viridiplantae; phylum Streptophyta; class Magnoliopsida; order Nymphaeales; family Nymphaeaceae; genus Nuphar; species Nuphar pumila. Next base: position 61,626,488 of record NC_143254.1, read on the forward strand.
AAATGGAGAATCCTGTCGCTCTTTTGAAATCGGTAGACTTGACCAACCTGCCTTCATTTCGGTAATGCAAGTCAACTAGGCGGAACAGAAAAAGAAGCCTTGGTACCAAGATATTAAAAACTTTATTGAAACTGGTGAGCTTCCACCCGAACTATCAAAGAAGGAGCAAAAAGCAATTCAGCATATGTCCGCCCGCTATTTTATCCTTACCAATGTTCTTTATCGTCGTGGGTTCAGTTCTAAGTATTCCAGGTGCTTAGACGAAGAAGAAGCCAAAGAAATCATACGAGAAGCGCATGAAGGTATTTGCGGTGGTCATGTCGGCTACCAAACCCTTGCTAAACAAATCATTCGGGCATGATACTATTGGAGAACCATGCAGCAAGACTGTTATCGTTTTGTGAAGAAGTGCATTCAGTGTTAGATACACGCACCTTTCATTCATGCGCCAGCCACGTACTTGCAATCAGTCGTGTCTCCATGGCCATTTTCTATGTGGGCCTTTGACGTCGTAGGACCCATCTCTCCTTCAGCTTCTAATGGTCATAAATATTTCCTTGCCGCAACAGAGTATTTCACCAAATGGGTTGAAGCCGTCACTCTGCGTACAGTGGAAGGTCGACATGTAGTTTCTTTCATTCATAAGAACATTCTTTGTCGTTTCGGTATACTGCACGACATCGTGTCAGATAATGGTACTCATTTCAAGAATGAGAGAATGAAGATCTTTTGTTCAAAATTCAGAATTCATCATAATTTTTCAGCTCCTTATTATCCACAAGGAAATGGTCAGGCAGAAGCAACAAACAAGAGTTTGATTCGCATCTTGGAAAGAACCGTTAAGACGGGTCGTGATTGGCACGAGAAAATCCATGATGCACTTTGGGCATATCGAACTACCATTCGAACTCCAACCAATGCGACTCCTTCAGAACTTGTTTATGGGACTGAGGTGGTGTTACCCCTTCATGTTCAGAAGCCCGCCCTTAAGTTCGCATCTCTTTTAGAGTTACCACTCAATCAGTATCAGCAACAGAGATTGGTACAGTTAAATTTACTCGATGAGAAAAGACTCAAAGCAGCAGAGCACGCTCAGTCTTATTGTCAGAGGATAGCAAGGCAATATGCCAAGTCAGTCATCGAAAGGAGATTCCAAGTTAATGACTTGGTCCTTAGATCAACGACTCATCTCAAGCATCGTCCACGTGGCAAATGGTCACCAAACTGGGAAGGTCCCTACGTGGTGAAAGAAGCGTTGCCCCGTAATTCATATCGTCTGATTAATGCAGACGGTGTAGAACTATCCGACCCCATTAATGCTCGACATCTGAAGAAATTCTATACCTAGAAAATCTCTATTCTATCTTTTGTATTCTTCAAAAATTCCTTTCAATAAATGATCAAATATTCTTTTATCAAAATATCTCTCTTCCCCAGAATATACTGGGGAATTCTTGTTATAAAGTTGCCTTTTATTCAAAACAACCTGTGTGCAGGCAGGATCTAATAAATCTCTCATTTTGCACGCATGTGCACTCAGTTGCATCCATTTGCATTTGCATGCATTCATTCGCATTCATCTGCATCAATTTGCATTGAATTTCCCATTCAGGATAAGGGATAAATCCTGAGACCCCGGCAAGTCGTCCAAGTCATCGTCAATTGATGACCCTTCAAAACCCAGTGCTCGTACTGGTAATCCTTCAAAACCCAGTGCTCGTACTGATAATCTTTTAAGACCCAGTGCTCGTACTGGTAATCTTTTAAAACCCAGTGCTCGTACTGGTAACCTTTTAAAACCCAGTGCTCGTACTGGTAACCTTTTAAAACCCAGTGCTCGTACTGGTAATCTTTTAAAACCCAGTGCTCGTACTGGTAATCTTTTAAAACCCAGTGCTCGTACTGGTAATCCTTTAAAACCCAGTACTCGTACTAGTATTTTAATTCGGTCTTCATACTGGTCGCAACATGACTCTCACATTGAGGTTCAGACTCGATGTTAATCTTCAAACCTGCGAACCAAACAATCTGTATCAGACCCTTGGGTCGTTCCATTCTGTTAATCTGACATTCGGGTTGCCGATTTTGTCAGACCTCTAGTCATTCGTGTTATCAAGCAGTTCTTTGAGTTATCAAAAGCTATCAAAATCAATCGCCAAGTATTTCTCTTGCGAGTGACCCTTTTTCCAGGGAGAGTTCGAGGGAGCTCGTTTCTTTTCGCATGTCTTTATTGTTCGTTCGTTGAACCTTATTTTCTAGGGAGAGTTTGAAGGGACTCGTGCTTCACGAACAGTTTGCAAAACAATCTTTATTGTCACACAAGAAACCCTTTTTCCAGGGAGAGTTTCGACAGAAGCTCGTCCTCCTTGTAACCCTAAATGTCTTTTGTTAGGCCACCCCCGTCGTCGAGGACCCTTTTTTCAGGGAGAGTGTGATGGACTCGTTCCTCTATGATATCCTTTCAATCTTTGTTAGCGGCCCCCTTTCCATAAGAGAAGCCTAGAAATAGGGAGTTTTGACGAAAACTCTATTTCTCTTCGAAAGTTCGTTTTGCAAACACCTCCTCTTCAGGGAAGAGAGGAGTATCTTTTGTTACCCGTTCAGGTAAGGGTCAAGCCTGAGTCTCTCCTTTGGGGAAAGGAGAGGAGAATCTAGCCACGGATGTGTCATTTAGATCTCAAGTGATTTCTTTCACCAAGGATTTCAGGAATATTTTGCCAATTTGTCATGAAAAATAGTTGTTGATCTCAAAATCTTTACTGCATAAAATTGTACCTCAGAATACCTTTAGTATTACTTACGAAAGGATAAAGCTTTTGTGAAAAAGGATTCAAAATTCAAAATCTTTCTATTGGCCAACCAAAAGGATGAAGAATAAATCCGCGATATGGCCAGCAAAGAATATTCAATGTTGTTGCAAAGCCATGAGTGATTGATATTGATCGTAGTCAATGGCACACTTTTTAAGATCATTCTTGGAAAATAAAAGCAGTCAAAATATCCTGAGTGATACAGAAAAATCCACTCAATCTCCATGTCTCCTCAATCACCTAAGCTGCAATTAAATATCTGCAAAAGGGATCTCTCAACTGTCGTCAAGATGAAGGCGAATTAGACGAGTCGACCCCCGGGGCCAAAGAAGATTTGGATCATTTCCAAGATGACGGAGTTTGTGACGGATCCTTCCAGGGAAAGTCCAGATCACCGTCGAGATGAAGGCGAGTGTGATGGACCTCCCAACAATCCCTAAAAGGTATTTAATTTCTGCTATCATCAAGAGATTCCTAACCAATGAGCCAATAACCGTCAATATAATCCCTAAGAGAAAAGAAGGATCGAAACATCTCTGAGATGAAGGAGTTTATGACGTACCCTTCCAAAAAAATAAAGAGAGAAAAAGCTAGGACATCTCCAAAATAAAGGATGATGTAATTCCCGAAAAATCCAAGAGAGCTCCAATTCTGTTAAAAAGAGAGTGCAGAAAGATCATCATGAGAAAAGAATCCCAAGATATCAGACTGCCGAATCTATCAAGAATCTTCTTTAATTTTGTGAAATTCTATTATCAATATCCTTTCACTAATAGCTCTCGCAATATCAAGAATACATTCTTTTCCGTCCATATCAAGGAAATTGATAGCCTCCTTGAAGGAAAGTCAATTGCAAGTAATTTGAATTCGAATATTGATTCTACGAAGTTAAGTCCAATTGGAGGTAATACTTCAGGTAGAAAAGAGGGAATATTTTTCATATATATATGTGCTTATCATTCTTGAATTAACTACAATTTTTTATCTTATTGGCAATCTTTTCAAGTTATCCTGACATGAAGTGAGAACTTGATGTTTATTTTGATGTATCCAGGCGTTGTTGTTATCCCTTTTAGGATTGGATGATGGGAGTTGTCCAAGATCCTTCCTTTCTTGTTTTAATCTGAGTGCCTGGGCTCTCAGATTCGCACACTTCCCTGTGCTCCACACTGTCCCACCATAGACAGTTCTCGTTCAGGTTAAGTGTTACACCTGAATTTTCTGCAAAAAGGTCATCTGTCTTAAAAACCATTCAGTCTCAGCGATGAGACGTCCAAGATCAATCCCTTTTCAAGCTTTAGGGAACCCCCTTTCTTCCTTTTGCAAACCCCTCTCGGATTTATTGTGCAAAATTCGAAGGTCCCATCATGGTTTCTTCATTCGAGGACTCCGTATATCGTCCCCTTTCAGGTTAAGGGTTAAGCCTGAGCCTCCTTTTTCCATGAGGGATTGTCCCCTTTCAGGTTAAGGGTTAAGCCTGAGCCTCGTTTTTCCATGACGTATCGTCCCCTTTCAGGTCAAGGGGTTAAACCTGAGCCTCATTCTGATGAGATATTTCATTTGTCGTCCCATCCAGGTTAAGGGCTAAGCCTGAGCCTCATTTCGATGAGGTGAATCTTCTTCTTTATTCTTTATGCTATATCTACCACCATCATTTGAACTAATTCTTTCATACCCAGTCAAATTCATCTAACTAGGGCATGTTTATAGTCTGAATTTGGTGTGTTTTTCTTTGCCACTAAGCTCAGCTTACAACCGGCTTAGTAGCAAAGAGGGGCATCTGTAAACACCCCAAATTTTCACCATTATCCAGTGCTTACATTTCATGTGTCATTGCTTATCATTGCATGAATTCAGCATATCATTGCATTGCATAGCATAGCATTGCATGTCATTACATCTCATCTTCAAGATCCAACACTCCTGTTTTCAAAATATTCAATCCAGATTTGAATTTTAAAACTTTTCTTTCAAAAATCAATTTTAAAACCTAGAATTTTAATCAACATTGTGTCATTTGCCAACCCCCAGGACCTTATATTTTGAAGTATTTTCTCAAAAAACAATCTGAATTCATTTCAAACTCAATTTCAATTCTCAGATGAGACCCATTTAGGTGGTGTCGCTTCTGGATTCCTTCATTTATCAAAAATCTCAAAAATTTTAGAGTCCTAATTGGATCAGGACTCTTTTTCCAGAGTCCTAGTCGGATCAAAACTCTACTTTTCACTACCTTTTTAACTATTTTTGGAGAAAACCTTTCAAAATCTTCTATTTTGGCCAAAATCTTAGAGTCCTAGTTGGATCAGGACTCTTCTTCAAGAGTCCAGTCGGATCAGGACTCTTCTTCAGAGTTTTAATCGGATTAGAACTCTAATCTTTCACAACCATTTTCAATCAAATCTTTCAAAATGAGTCAGAAACTCAGAGTTTTAGTCAAAACAGGACTCTGTTTAGAGAGTCCTAGTTGGATTAGGACTCCGATCCTGATTTCAAATTTTGAAAGAATCTTTCAAAAATCTTTTCATCTATCAAAATTGTTGCGCTTTTATCAAAGAATTTTAAAATTCTGAGGTTTTATCTCAGAGTCCTGATCAAATCAGGACTCTACCCCAGAGTCCTGATCAAAGTAGGATTCTATCCAAAATTGATTTTCTCACTTCATTTTCACTGGTTTTCAAAAGCTTTGCTTAAATTTCATCACTTACTTATCAGAAAATCCAACAGTATAAGAGTCCTAGTTCAATCAGGACTCTGTTCTCAGAGTCTCAGTTGAATCAGAACTCTGGTTTATTCCAATATTTGTTATTATTTTAACTATTTTCACAAGTTCTTTCAACTGTTTTTCAGAAAATACCAAAAAAAATCTCGAGTTTTAGTCCGATCAGGACTCTGTCCCAGAGTCCCAGTCCAGTCAGGAGTCTGTTTTGAAGTCTGTTTTTATTCCATTTTCATTTGTTTCCATTCGTTTTCAAAAAAATTAGGTCATTTTGTAGAGTCCAGTTAGTTCAGGACTCTATGTCAGAGTTCTGATCGAGTTTGGAGTCTAACCCTGACTGTATTTTCTGACTTGTTTCACCATTTTTTGATAAAATCTTTCAAAAACCTTTCATTTGGCTTTTTAAAATCTAAAATCTCAGAATCCTAAGAGTTCAGGACTCTAAGCTGGAGTTCCTGTTCGCCTGAGACTCTATTTTCAAAAATCTTGAATTTCAATTATTAATTTTAACCTCTTTTCAAAGGTATTTTCAGTGTTTATTTCAAACTTTGCAAAAATCGATGTGGGCCCACTCAGTTGGAACCATATCCAGAGGGGTTTTGACCCAGTTAGAACCCTATGTCATTTCAAAACTTTTAATTTCAAGCTTACTTTTGAAAATCTTTTGAAAACTTTCGCAATTTCAAGTTTTAAAATCATTTTTTGAAAAACTCAAGTAGGGCCCACTTGGGGTGGCACCATATTCGAGTAAGTCAGGGCTAGACTAGGGTTAGTCAGTGTCTTGGTTAGTGTCAGAAGTTTAGAAGAGTCAAAACCATTTTGAAAACTCATTTTGAAAATTAGTTTTTAAAACTAGTGTTTTTAAATATTTTTAAAGGTGTTTTAAAAACCCAAATGTGAAGGATGCCAAGTGGCATCACATTTGGGGGATTTCTAGGATAGACTATGGGTTAATTAGGTATTAGTTTAGATAATTTAGGCTAGGGGTAGGATAGTAACTACACCCCAAAATCGCCCCCCCCCCCCTTAGAGAGTCCAATTTTTTTAAAAAAACTTGATTTTTAAACCTAATTTCTTTTTATAAATAGAAAGAGAGAGGGGGATGATTTTCACTATTCACCTTTGAGGTTTCTTGGAGCTTCTCTCTCATTTCCAGCCCTTCATCCATTGCTGCAACTCCAAGGTATGAACTTCTTCACTTTTATTTATTTTATTTAATGTTTTTAATGCTTTAAACCTAGGTTTAGCCTTGGATGCTCCTCCTTATGAAGATTCAACCATGATCCAACCTCAAGAACCATCAAGAATGGTCCAAGAAGATGATCTAACACTGTTTTGTGTGATTTACAAGGATTTTAATCCATTAAAATTGATTTAAGTATGATTGTTTGCATTATTAACCAATAAAATGCATGATTTACCCTTTTAAAGGGTCAAATCCATGTGTTTAAGGGTGAAATCAAATTCCAGCCATTGATTCCTTGATTTTATTTTATTTATTTGTTTATTCATGTTTATTTTACGTTTTCCAGCATAGAAATATTTTTTATTTACTGTTTTATGGTTTGTTTTATTGTTTTTCATTAGTTAATGCATGATTTCTTAAGTTTCTTAGATTTCTGTGTGTTTTTTAGTTTAGAACAGTAAAAAACATGATGTTTCGGATTGAAATATTCGTTGTTTATTTATGATTTTTTATATGTGATGCATGCATAGCTAAAGGAACTACTGTAAAAAAATCAGAGGTTTTGGACTTCGAGAACCCTGTCAGAAAAATCAGACATCAAATCGGGTTTTTAAATCTTTAAAATCGAAGTTAAAATCAAGAAGGTAACTTGCTGCGATGATATTTTTCTCATCTTATATCCGATTTTAGATCTGTAAAATGCCATGGATTTATATTGATTATATCTAGCTACTGTGAATTTTTTAGAATTTTTGATTGCTGTTTAGTATTTTTCCTCTGTCAGAGATTCTGATTTTCAATTTAAAACTCGTTAGGGTTTACCAAAACTCTAATCAGACTTGTGTTATTCGTAAATCCCAAACCACAGATCCGATTCATGATCTATAAAATGTGAGTATTGTTATTTTTCTGTCTAATGTTTACTTCTAAAATATCAGATATTTTAGATCAGTATTGCTATTTATACCGAAATTATCAATTGAAAGTATCTATTTTAACCTCTGTTAGATTTGTTAGATTTTAGTACAGATTGCCGGAAGGGTTTCTCCCTAACCGAAGATGATTTTTCCGATATGTAAATTGGGAAATCTCTGTTTTTATTCTTAGTTTGTCTCTGTAAAATTTCATAGATTTTCATTAAAGATTGACCCCTGATTCGGGTCTAACTCTAAAACTGGTTGGTGAACTAGGTCAAAAATAGCATATTTTTAGGGTTTGATGCAATTTTCGGGTTAATTTAATGTCAAAAAAATATTTTTATAATTCTAATTTGATATTAGGGTTATCACAAGTGTAGGTACCAATTTTTAGGATTTTTAGAATCTATTTGATGCTTGAATGGCTTGAATTGCAAAACAGGGCACCCGAAGAATTCCAAAACACTGCAAAAATCACAAAATTTGTGATATTCTTGGATTTTCGTGTATAAGCATATATTTTTAGGGTATAATCATATTCATAATCATATTAGGATACTTTAGGTCAAATTTGATGTTAATTTGATTTCATTTAGTCCTTAAAACCCAAGTTTTTACCAAAATCTATTTCAGAAAACCCTGATTTCAAGGCCATAGTCTTGCTATCAGGGGCAATTTGGTCATTTGACCTCAATTTCGAAATCCCTAGCCATAGTTTTCATGTGTTTAAGTATGTCATATCATATTTTAGCCTAGTTTATTTGCATTTGAATTTCAAAACTTGCATTTTACCAAATATCTTTCTGAAAACCCTAATTTCAAGGCCATAGTCTTGTTATTAGGGGTATTTTGGTCATTTTGACCCCAATTTTGAAATTTCATATCTTATCTTCCTTATTTATTCAATTTTATTTCATACTTTATCATTTTGATTTAATGGAATCATGGCAAAAAGGCTTATATCTAGCAAAATCCAGCAATTTCCTGATATTGCTGGATAAATCTAGAAAAGCCAACATATCATCACTAACAAAGTTTTCTAGTTTTTCAGGTACATTGAAGACTTTATTTTTCATGTATTTAAATTTCAATAGTGATGTAAACTAAATTAAACTTTGGAATAAGAATTTACATTTCCTGCTTAGCTTAGGCAGCATTGCATATAGTTTATTTTTTTAAATAATGTTAATGTGTGATGGATGATGATTCATGCATATTCAAACTCACTATGGTCTACATGAATGGCACATACACTAGCTTTTATGAAGTTTATAAACTTGGTGGAATTCGTATTTATGGCCATAGTCAGAATATGAAGGATATCTAGATTTATGATCTTCACATTAGCCACATTCAGCCTACACTCTTAGGCTAATTTCAAAATGCACTGCATTTCTCAAAAATACAAAGAGTTTTTCCCAATTCCTCAAAATCATATTCATTCATTTCATTAATTTTCCAATTCCAATTCAAATTTTAAGTCAAAGGAATCAAATTTTTCAAAATTTCTTAAGTCTTATTCAAAATCGATTTTCTCAAAATATGGATTTGCCAATGATATTTCAAGTATTTCCCAAGTTCCAAATTCGATTTTCTAAGTTAGATTTTTAATTTCAAAGTTTGAATTCAAAGAAATAGAGTTTTTCAAAGTTATTTCACATTTCTCAAAATCGATTTTCACAAAATCCTTATATGTCTTCAGAAATCGATTTTCACTTTCTCAAATACAGCATCTCAAAAATAATTCACAATTTTCAAAGAGTTTATTTTCCAAGAATCTTCCAAATATTTTCCAATCTTTGAAGCAAACATCATGTTTTCAAATGTGCATTTTTAGAAATTCATAGCACATGCCTGATTCTTTGTGCATTTAGGAATTAGAATATGGTTTAGACAAGTTGAACAAAGTAAAGCATTTGATTGATCCTTGGTTCAATTACCCCTGGTAAAGGCGCCAGGAACGGTTGAATCTCGTACCGACAGGCGAGTCCCATTCTTCAGAATTATCCTGCATTTTAAAAACGGAGGCGAGTTATTTTCAAAATCTTTTTCAAAGGTCAGTTTGATTTGCAAAAGTAAAATTTTGCGTTGATAACACGCAACTACTATACTCGTAGGCAGGTGATTGTGTTTGTTCATATGTGAACATGTGTGGTTGGAACACTGAGTCAGTGTTCATTTTGTAGACTTGCTTTGTTTTGCTTTTGCTGCGGAGGTTTATGTATGGTAACCCTATTATAGAGGGTAATTTTGGCTTGTACTGAATATATGTATGCTTTCCTTAGTTTAAGTAATGAAATTGTGCTTCAACTTGTCCCCTTGCTTATACATGTCTTCTTTTGATAAGATGGCTTGGCACGAGCATTGCGATCGTATCATGGACACTGTGAGCAACCTAGCCGAGGTGGTGGGCAGGCAGGCTGAGGCCATGCGCGCTATGGGAGAGAACATGCGGACCTCTCAGGAGCGAGAGACTCTGGTTCCTACTCCCTCTCCAGTTCCAGCGACAGCCGTGCCCTATAAGCAGTTCATGGCAATGAACCCTCCCTCCTTTGATGGAAAGTCTACACCCGAGGCAGCCGAGGATTGGATACGGGAGATTGAGCGGATCTTCCGTGTGCTGCAGGTTAGTGATGACAGGAAAGTGGACTTTGGCTCGTATCGGCTCCGGAAGGATGCCGAGAGGTGGTGGGCGACCACCTGGGATGTCAAGTTCGCAGGCGGTGCAGTCACGTGGGAGCAGTTTGTAGAGGTCTTCTACGCGGCCTATTTTCCGACCCACGAACGCAGCCGAAAGATGCAGGAGTTCCTTGACCTTCAGCAGGGGAACTCTACTTTGGCGGACTACATCACAAAGTTCAGAAGCTTGGAGCGCTTCTGTCCACATGTGTACGTAACCGAGAAGGAACGAGCGATGAAGTTCGCTCGTGGATTGAAGTTAGCCTTACGCCTGACAGTGTTCACGCGTGCTCCCTCGACTCTAGAGGAAGCCCTGGAGACGGCTACACTTTTGGAGCAGGAGTGGACAGAATCCCAGAAGACTCCGCAGTCCAAGGGTAACCAGCAGCAGCAAGGCCAAAAGAGTTGGCCTAAGAAGCTTTCATTTTAGCAGAATTCGAGTGGAAAGAAGTCCGCCCCGCCAGCAAAGAAGAATCACAACAACCGGCAGCGACAGAATCGCCAGCCCCAGCAGCAGCAGAGACAGGTGGTGGCAGCATCGGGTTGCCCAAAATGTCGGATGGATCATCTTGGCCGACCATGTCCACGGGACCTCGGAGGATGCATCTACTGTGGCAAGATGGGCCACTACATCAAGGATTGTCAGAAGAAGCAGTCCGACGATCTAAGGAGGAACACGCCAGGAACATTGCAGCCAGCGCCTCAGCGACTTCCTCAGCAGCAGCAGTAGCAGCCGCAGCAGCAGCAGTTGTACCCGCCGCAACAATCTTCCCAGCAGAAGACGGGTAACCAGAGGACGGTGGCAGGGCGTGCCTACACAACCACTATCGAGCAAGTGACCAAGGGAGAGTTGGTCCAAGGTACTATTCCAGTCGCTGGTCATGCAACTTTTACCTTGTTTGACTGTGGTGCTTCGCATTCTTTCATAGCTTCGAGATTTGCTAGTTCTTTGCCTATGTCTGCTGTATTATTGAATTATCCTTTGGAAGTTCGTACACCGACTGGTGATCAATCTTTATGTACTTTGTACATTCCAAGCGTAGATGTGTCTGTGGCAAGTCAGAACTTGCCAGCTGACTTGATCCTGCTAGATATGACGGAGTTTGATGTCATTCTAGGCATGGATTGGTTATTTGAGTATCATGCTCAAGTTCTGTGTAGAGAAGGCAAGGTGGTTTTGTACCCTCTTGATCGTCCGGTTTTGGAGATCAGCCTTGCTCAACCTATTTGAGACAGTCGTATGATTTCATCATTCAAAGTTCAGAAATATCTGCAGAATGGGGGTACTGCCTTCTTGGTCAGTATCACCCTAGTTGAATCGGTGTTAACCCCTATCGAGAATCTTGAAGTAGTTCGGGAGTTCCCCGATGTGTTTCTTGAGGAACTGCCTGGATTACCTCCGAACCGTGAGATCGAGTTTTGTATTGAGCTGTTACCTGGAATGACTCTGATCTGAAAGGCACTGTATCGTATGGCTCCGACAGAACTCGAAGAACTGAAGCGTCAGTTGGGAGAGTTGATGGAGAAAGGGTTTATTAGAAACAGTGCATCGCCATGGGGTGCACCTGTTCTGTTCGTGAAGAAGAAAGACGGATCCCTGAGGTTGTGCATTGACTATAGAATGCTCAACCAAGCAACGATTAAGAATAAGTATGCGTTGCCGAGAATAGAAGATCTCTTTGATCAGTTGTAGAGAGCGAAGATATTCTCGAAGATCGACCTCAGATCGAGTTATCATCAACTCCGGATCAGAGAAGAAGATGTCTCGAAGACGGCTTTTCGAACTAGGTACGGGTTGTACGAGTTCGTTGTGATGCCTTTTGGGCTCACAAATGCACCAGCAGCATTCATGGATTTGATGAATCGTATTTTCCGTCCGTTTGTGGATACGTTCGTGATCGTATTCATCGATGACATCTTGATCTACTCAAAGACCCCTGAGCAGCACCGAGAGCATCTACGTATTGTGTTGGGAGTACTTCGGGAGCACAGATTGTTCGCCAAGTTCTCTAAGTGCGAGTTTTGGCTTCGACGAGTTATGTTTTTGGGTCATGTGATATCCAGTGATGGTGTGTCAGTTGATCCAGCAAAGGTCGAAGCAGTGTTGGACAGGAAGCAGCCTCAGTCTGTTATCGATATTCGCAGTTTTCTCGGGTTAGCTGGTTACTACCGGCGTTTTATTCAGGACTTCTCCAGGATTGCACTTCTTTTGATGAAGCTTCTGCGTAAGGGAGTCAAGTTTGAATGGACTGACTCTTGCAAAGAGAGTTTCCAGATCCTAAAGACGAAGCTGACTACCTCTCCGGTGTTAGCTTTACCTTCTGGCAGAGGCGGTTTTGTGGTGTACACAGACGCCTCGAGTACAGGACTGGGATGCGTGCTCATGCAGCACGGTCGTGTTATTGCGTATGCTTCGCGACAGTTGAAGATTCACGAGAGGAATTACCCTACTCATGACTTGGAGTTAGCGGTTGTGGTGTTCGCCTTGAAGTCCTGGCGACACTATTTGTACGGAGATACGTTCGAGGCCTTGAAGTCTCAAATATTTATTTTCTCAGAAGGAATTGAATATGAGACAGCGTCGTTGGCTCGAGTTTATCAAGGACTATGAGTTTACGTTGTCTTACCACCCTGGTAAGGCGAACGTCGTTGCAGATGCGCTTAGTCGCAAATCGAGCAGTGTTCTGGCTAGTCTTGTGTGGAGCCAGAAGTTGATCAAAGATTTCGTGGCTTGGAAGCCATTCGCGATCGAAGGCGGAACGATCAGACTGTCTGGGTTGGCCATTCGATCAGAGTTCTTGGCTAAGGTTATCAAGGCACAGAAGCGAAACGCTCAATATCAGAAGTTTGAGGGCCGAGCTCGTGAAGAGGGCGCAGTCTTTCGTGTTGATGACGGCGGTTGTATCCGCATGAAGGATCGACTTTGGGTGCCAAATGACCCAAAGTTGAGGAAGGAGATTCTTGATCAGGCACATCTCTCAAAGTACACCGTCCATCTTGGTGGTACTAAGATGTTTAAGGATCTTCAACGAAGGTATTGGTGGAACGGGATAAAGCGTGAAGTCGCAGCGTATGTTTCGAGGTGTTTGACTTGTCAGCAAATCAAGATCGAGCACTGATGATGCATGAAATGCGCATCATGTTAATAAGTTTTTCATGCATTATGTATCAAGTTTAAGGTTTTAAACCCATGTTTAGATATATTTTGATAGTAAGGGGTTATGGTTCGAATTTCAGAAAAATCGGAGTTAAAATGAGAGTTATGGCTATTTCAGTGTTTGGGCATGGATTTCGAGGTGGATTGGATCCATATCCGACCCAATTCGGTTATTTGGACTTTGGATCAGCTCTTAGAAAGCCCAAAACCCAACCCACATGCCTATCCATATCCAATTCAAAAAGTTTTGCAGAAAACTCCCCAGAAAGTGGCGCCTAGCAAATTTTTATTTTTTAACCTTCTTTCTGAAAAATGTCAAAATTATAAATAGTTTTTTCCAGCAAACCCTAGGCGTCTTTGGCTTTGTTTGGACGCCCCCTACAGTGCTTCTAACTCCAGCAGCTCGTTCTCCTCCATTCTCCCAAGTGTTGGCCATTGAAGATCGGTCCATGCTTGATTTCCAAGCATATTTCGACCTCTTTTGTGATTTCTTTCCATTTCTTTCTTTTTCCTTGCTGTATTTTCACCATTTTTCTGTACTTTTGCAGGTGTAGCAGAGGTGGAGACCATTAACCTTGTGTGGGAGTGCGAAATACATGAACAAGGTGAGCCGGCCCTACCTCCATCCGGCTTTCTACACCCTCCGATCGAGAATCGGCGCATACTCCATCTTCGGTGGATCTCCAACGTGTAGCAGCTGCAAAGATGCTGTTTTTTTGGTGAAATCCAGCATTCTCGAACAGTTTGGGACGTCAAGATCAAGCCACGGTCCGCTCTTCTTCATTCCCCCCGGTCGTCGGATCTTCCAAGAGGTAGTCTTCTTCTTCCTTCTCTTCTAGCTAAAACCGAATTGAGTGTTGATTTTATTTTCTTATTTTCTGAGTGTTTCTTGTTTTCTTTTTGTTTTCAACCTTAGAATAGAGTTTGTGCATAGGCCAGCACGCTAGATTAGGTTTTCTTTCATTGATTAAGTACTTGATTGCTGTTTTTCCATCATTTTTCTCTAAAAATATGTAAATCGGCTAGAGGTTTTTCTAGCCGATTTGGGTTTTTTGTTTCCAACGTGTTCTTGGGTCTGTTCTACTGAAAATCAAATTATAAAATTTCATTTTGATTCATCTTATTCGTGGGTGTTGATAGTATCTTGTTTTGCTTTCAATTTTTTTAAAAGAAAAAGAAAAAAAAAATCGGCTAGAGTTATTCTAGCCGATCTTGGCATTTTCGTTGAATGTATGTGAGTCCATTGTGTGATTCGTGTTGCCTACTGTTTGTTTTGCTATTAACAGTCTAGTTAAGGTTGTGTTAGTCAAGTTTCTTGTATTTAGGTCTTTCCAAATTTCGTTTTGATGTCTTAGTGCTTTAGGTGTTTTGTTTTATTGTGAAAATCACAAAAATCGAGTTTTATTTTATCTATGTTTTTAATAAATTTCAGCATAGTGCTGTTCATGTTTGTATTTGTGTAATTAGGAGTCCTTTTTATCATATTTTAATTTAGTTTATCAAATTGTTTGGTATTTAGTTTAAGCGTTTTTTTTTTAGTTTGTATTATTTTTTTTTTAGTCTTCTTCTTCCCCAAGGAGGGGCGGCAGCCATTAGAGCTCAATTAGAGCTCTAGGCGGTTTTTGGTAATTCTTAATTGCAATTAGGTAGGTTTAATTAGGTTGTCTAGGTTCAATGTATTAGGGTTTATTGCCTTAGCCATTTTTAGGATTGCATTTAGGTAGGTTTTGGGAATTAGGGTAGCATTTAATCCTAGGAAGTCATTTTTCTATTTAAGTCATTTTATTCCCTAGGTAGCTTTAATGGCATTAGTTTAGAAAGTAGCACCATTAGAAGTTGGCGATTTTTGAGAAGGAGGGTAATTAAAGTAATAGAATTTGAAAAGTTTTTGGAAAGAGTAGTTTCTCCAAAAATCGTGTGGGACATTTAAGGGAGATTTAAATTTTGATTTTGCATTAAAGAAGGAGTTACTATTTAGCTTTGGAAAATGTTTTTGAAATTTAATTAAATCTCCAATCTAAGCTCCACGATTTCCATAAAGAATTAAAAGCAATTTAATTCCATTTTGAAAAGCAAAAATCGTGGGTTTCTAAATTGGACTTTTCATTTTCCAAAGTGAGTTTTAAAGACAACTAAGGAGTGTAACTCCCTCATTAAGTGGGGCGATTTTTGGATAATCCAAATCATTTCCAAGTTGAGCATTGATAATTATTATTTTATTTTCCCAACCTTCTACATTAAAATCGTTAGCGTTGAATTAATTCTAGGGTAATTAATAGGTTACTAATTTAGTCGACCTAAGTAAATGAGTCAAACCCTAGTCTAAACCCACTTGAGTTTAGTCAAGTCAAATCTACCCTAAGCTTGAGTCAACCGAACCCTAGCCCAAGTCAAAACCCTAGGTCAAACATAACCTAGTCAAACCTAACCTAATCTAAGCCAAGCCTAGTTGAGTCAACCTTAGTCCGAGCCCACCTCAACCAAACCAACTTTAGTTGACTAAGTCAACTCTAAACCGAGTCCAACCTAGTCTTAGTTAAACCTAACCCTAGTCAAGTTTAGTCCAACCCAGGGTGAGTCAAGACCGAGCCTAGGTCGAGTCAACCTTAATCCAAGTCAAACCTAACCTTAGCTCGAGTCAACCGACCCTACCTATTGAAATCTAACCTAACCTAGTCAAACTTAACCTAAGTTTAGGTCAACCGAGTCTACCTAACCTAATCTAAGTCAAGCCTAGTCGAGTCAACCCAAACCGAGCCTATCTCACCCAACCTAATCCAAACCGAACTCACCCAAGCCAACCCGAACTTAGTCAAGCCAAAACCGAGTTTAGTTGAGTCAACCGAGTGAACCCTAACCCTTTCCTTGTTCTTTAGTGGATTTAATGTCATTTAGATGTTATTTATTTTGATTTTAGGTTAAGTAGTTTAGTTATTTGATGTAGTGATAGTGTAGAAGTGGGTGTGCGTAATTGTTTCGTGTGTGTGAGTTGTGTTTTGTGCTTGTTTTACTTGTAGTTAGTTATTATTTAACATAGTAGTTCGGATTGCATTTCCTTGAGTAGCATAGTTGCATTTGCATCGTTAGTTAACGTAGTTTTAGTCATAATTTGCTTATCGTATTTCGTTCATCATGCATTTAGTGTAATTGTAATATTCATCTGAATTTACACTGTTATTCAGTGTCATTTAGATTGCATTAGGTTTAATTTGCATTTTATAGTGTTTAAATAGATTCATAAAGTGAATAGTGCACTCAAAGAAAAACCCGATTTTTGCCCTGTCGCACAAGCGTTATTTTCTGTGTAAAAATTTTGTGTTTTCCAAAAATTCTTTTTCTGTTCACTTTAGTGGCGTGTTATCTGACTGCAGACCAAATTTCAGCTCTTTCAGAGTTGATTTGCTCTGATTTTTAAGCGTTTTGCAAAAACCGCTTTTTCTGGTTTTTAAATTACAGGACTTTCGATATCCTGATTTTTCCCAGTTTTAAAACGCTTATATCTGGAGTTCCAGATATCGTTTATTCATTCTGTAAAAACTGTCAGATTGTTTAATCTGTCAGTTGCAGAACAGAACAAGTTCCGAGAAAATCGGACCTTGTTTGCCCTGTCAAACAGTGGTTTTCCGATAACCTATCAGAAAGCTATTTTGCACTAGTTAGGGGCATTTTCGTAATTTCCTTAGTTTCAGCATTTTAGACCTGTTTTTAGTAGTTTCTGCATTTTAGGAGCTGCATAATCATCATACAGCATTAGTAAAATTAATTTAGCTAATTTTAGAATTAGTTTAGCATTTTATTTAATTATTGTTTGATAAGTAGCATTTGTTTTATTACTTTCGTAAAATTAGACTTAGTTTTAGTTGTTGTTTGCATTGTTAGAATAGAATACTAACTTTGTATTTCCTTCATTTTTAGGTTGAAAAGCATCTTTAGTTTCCAGGGTTATTGTCCAAGTGCGAAGAGCGAATAATTGGCGAAAATACGGAAATACCCTTGGCCTGGAGCAGAAGACTTAGTTGCTTTTTCATTTTCATTTTAGCAATTAATTGTAGTTGTATTAGCTTTATAATTGTAGATTGACATTTGTAATTAATAAATTAAATTTTAAGAAATACTCTGATTATTTCCTGTTCCCTGAGGATTCGACCCGTACTTACCACTTTGTGGAAAGTCGGTTTTTATACTTTTGGTTGACGATTTTCCAAAGTTTTATTGAAAATACTTGTTTTAAAAAGATCATTTCAAAATATCAACCAAATTTTGGCGCCGTTGCTGGGGAACGGTGAATTAATTACTGTATTTCTTAGAGTTGATTTATTAATTTGTTTTAGTTAGTTCATTAGTTGTTTTCTTTTTAGTTAGTAGGATTAGTAAGTGAATATAGGATTAACATAGTTAGTAAATATAGGATTCACGTACTGTTCTTTCTAGGATTCACTTAATTTTCATTCTGCAAGGAGCGATTAGACAGGTGGGTTTTAGAAAAACATAGTTTGTGATTTCCTGTATTTATTTGTTTTAGTATTTTAGAATAGTTTACTTTGTTATTTATTTATTTCGCTATAGAATTCTGACATAGATAGATAGCATATCTGTTTGTTTTTAGTTTCTGTTATTTGTTTTATTTACATTTTGGTACCTGTGTTAGTTTAGATTTAGATTTAGATTTAGGTTGTCTGCTTACATCTGGTCTTAGTACCAGTGTATGCAGGGGCGACGAGGTCTAGGAACGCCATTACATCCATTTGTTGACAACCTAGAGAGAATTTTAGATTCTCATCGAAGTTCGCCAACAATGGCTGATATGGATCCTCCACCTCCACCCCCAGCTCATCCACGTCCTCTGCGGGAATACTTCATTCCCACAGATTATGTTCAGGCATCCTGCATTCGGAAACCCGAAGTAGGAGCGCCTCATTATGAGATTAAGGCCAACATTATTCAGATGCTCCCATCTTTTTATGGCCTTAGTCACGAGGATCCCTACCGCCATTTAGATGAATTCCTTGAAATCTGTTCTACGGTAAAGATACAAAATTTTGATGATGACGCCTTGTGGTTGACTCTATTCCCTTTTTCATTGAAGAACAAAGCCAAGTATTGGCTAAAGTCCTTAGATTCTATAGAAATAGAGTCTTGGGGGAAGTTACAACAGGAGTTTCTTCGGAAATACTTTCCCATTGGTCATACGAACCAGTATCGTCGAGCCATCACTAGTTTTGCGGAACTAGATGGTGAGCACTTTCATGAGACCTGGGAGAGAATGAAGGATCTCCTCAGGAAATGTCCCCATCATCAGGTGCCAAAATGGCAACTGGTGCAGAGCTTCTACGATGGATTGTCTGACAAGAATCGTCAGATGATTGATTCTTCATGTGGAGGGACATTCATGCTGAAGAGCGAGGACGAAGCATGGAGGTTATTTGATACATTGGCCGAGAATTCCCTCCACCATGCTTCGAGCTCTCATTCTGATAGAGCCACACCTAGCATTCAGAAGAATGCTGGTGTTCTTGAGATTGGACCATCTACTGCACTATAGTGTAAGGTAGATATGATTGCTCAGAAGCAGGACCAGCTTCTCTCAGGACCATCCACTACACAGCAGGTGTGTACTCTTTGTGCCAGTCCGGCACATGATATCACTGAGTGCCCTTCGGCAGCTCAGTACCCTGAATTTGTTCAAGAACAAGTTCAGGCAGCTCAGGGTTACGTCAGACCGCCGAATAACCCATTTTCATCGACATATAATCCGGGTTGGCATAACCATCCCAATTTTTCATGGAAGAATCCACAGTCTTCCATGCAGATGCCTACATCCTCTCAGCCAGCTCGGCAACCATCTTTTACTCAATCATTCCAAAGACCGAGTTATTCTCAGTCTTCTTTATCAGTCCCTCCCCCGATTCAGCAAGAGTCTGCCCCGCAGACATCTTTTGAGGAGAGACTTCTCCAGGCATTCCAAGAGGTGAAAACCTCTAATCAGAACGCCTTCTGATCATGCATATATTTTAGGGATTTTTTATATAAAAATATGCATGATTTCATGAGAAAATGATTTAAAATCCCAATTTTATGTTAGTTTCGAGTAAATGTGCTAAAATGATTTAAAAATAGAAAATGCATGAAAAATAGTTTTATTTTACATTTTAATGCTTATTTTAGTGATTGACATAATTGTAGTAGTTTAGTTTTTGAAAATCATAAAAAATTAGAGTTAAAATAGACTTAGTTTTGTATTTTCTAAAACATAGTCATTTTGAGTTCTTTTGTAAATAACTTTTTGAAGAGAGGTTTTTGAAATGCAATTTTACAAAGAAGAGGGACTTATGGAGAAAAGTTCAAAATTATAAATATCATACGTAGGGGGAAGAGAGGCTTGTCTTCTCTCTTTTGCCCAAGCCCTCTCTTCTTCCCCTTCCTCTCCACCTCTTCTTACCTCTTCTTCTCCTTCTCCCTATTTTCCCCTCTTTTTCTCATCCTCTTTCCGGTGGAGAATTCTGACAACGGCTGAAGCAAGAGAGAGGATTCCAACCTCTCTTCTAACCATTCCAGTTCGGTGAGTTCATTTTCTTCTTTCTTCTTCTTCTTTTGCTGTTTGATTAGTCTGAATTCTTGTAACAGTAGATATAATGTTTGTTTTCAATTCTACCGTACATTTTAAATTCAGCATACCTAGTATTAGCCTCTGAATTTTATGCATTGTGCTTTATTAGATTTCTTTTGTGTATTAATTCTATTTTGTTCTTGTTTTTTTTCTGTTTGTTGTTTTTGTGAAATAAAAAAAAATCAGTTCACTTTGATCTTCAATCCGATATGCTTTTGCTTCTATCAGTATGATTTCAGTAACTAAGAAGAATTCATCAGATCTGTGTACATCTGATTGGATTTCAATTTTTTTTTTTTAGAAATTTGATATGAAATCCATTATTCTTTGATTTTAAAATCTGTCGCTTGATTCCAAAACATTTCTATAAACATTTGATCGATCATCTGGATCGATATTTTCTTCTTAAGAGACAGATTTGTGCTTTGTTACTTTGATCTGAATGTTTAAATGGATCATCCGATCTGAATGTCATTTTAAACTAACCAGAGGTTGCCGATACTCTGATTTGAAATTCCAGTTCACCGTGACCTGAATCTGTCACAGAAGTTCCGGTGTATCCAGATCATCTTGATCTGGATCGATTTTTTTTGTCATATTTTTGGTTCACCTGAATTGGATCATCTGCAAGACACAGGAAATTACAACGATAGAAGTAATGTTCACCGGAATGACAAATTCAGATCATCTTGAACTTTAATCTGCCGTAATGTCTGTCCGGCAGAGTCATTCCGGTGGGCTGTTGAGAGTTTCGGTGGAAGATATTGAAATTTCTGGTGGCTCAGCTCCCTGAACCAAAAAATCGATCGGATTTTCCTGCATCTACCGGAATTCATTTATATTCACCCAAATCCATTGTATTCACCGGATTTCCATTTGATCGAATAGAATCATTTTCTGTTGTCGTGAATATCAAACAGAATCACTCCAACAATGGCTAGAATCCAGATCTTCCTCTATTAGCTGCCAGAATAAATGTTTTTTGAGTGTTTCTACATCGGCTGGAAGTTTTCCTTCCACCGGAGTTCAGTCATTGCTCTGTGATCTGCCAGATAGCTTAGTTTGCCGGCACTACAGCAATCTCTGATCAGTTTCCAGTTCTCCGACAACTTCTCTTACTGAGCCATTGTGAGAGCCGATCATATTGGTGTGAATCAAATGTGAAAAGTTATTTTCACAATGTGTTGAAGCAAAATTGGGTTTTCACTGTCGGTTGAATTTAAAAACTGATTTTCACGGTTGTGCTGATTTTAAAACTGGATTTTCACTGAAATTTATCCTGTTTTTACTGTTGGTTCTCAATGGAACTTTTATTGTTAGCTAATTGATAAAATTAGTTAGCTATTAGTTAATTGAATAGTTAGTTGTTAGTTTATTAAATCATTAGTGATTAGTATAAAATTTTTGTTTGAAGTAGCTAAGTAATGTGTAATTGTTAGATTAGTTACTTTTGTTAAGTAAGTATTAAGTATTAGTAAAATGTTAGTAATTGTTTTGGAATTAGTTAGTTGTTATTAGATTTACTTAGAATTAGTTTTCAATTGTAATTAGTCATCTAGATTTCATTAATAATTTCTTTCGTATTTTTAGCATCTAGTTAGTATATTTTGTTTAGTATAGTTTTATTCTTTTATTTTGTACTGCTCGTGTTCATTTGAATTGTGCGGGATAGCACAGGACTGGAGCGGAAGCGATTACGTGACATGAAGTACAAAGAATAAAGCTTCGTTTTGCTTTTATTTTTAGAATTAGAATTTTAATTGGGTTTGTAAATATTGCACTTTACGCCCTCTGCGAAGGGTATTCATTTGTTGTAATAGTTAGTTGTTTTTACTTTTCTTGAATATTTTACATTTAAAATAATTCGGCAATAAAGATTAGTTTAGATTTGTGTACTTGAATACGATATATTCCCGTTCCCTGAGTTCGACTCGGTCTCATCCACTAGTGAGAACCGGTTTTTATTATTTGATGTCTGGTTTTCACATGTTTTACATTTAAAAATCTTTTCAAAATTACAACGATTTAAAAGAAGACATTACCTTCGATAAGTGTAGCCAGATATTGAGCTCACATACGCAGTCTATTGCGAAGTTAGAGTCGCAAATGGGACATTTAGCTGAGGCTATTAGTAGGAGACCTGAGGGTACATTACCGAGTCAGGCTATCATGAACCCGAAGGTCAAGGACCAGATGACTGGAGGCCTGTTTCATACTGAGACACAGCAGCAGGCCAAATCTGTTATGGCCCTAAGGAGTGGACGTGACTATCATGTCGAGAGTAGAGAGAGAGAGAGAGTAGAGAGAGGATAGAGGAGCCAAAGATCATTGTTTCACCTACGTCGGCTCAACCATCATTATCATCCTCATCCCCATCCTCATCTTCATTATCTTCATCATCATCATCATCTTCATCCTCAGTACAGAAGAAGGATAGGAGTGAGCCTTCTCACAAATAGATGGAACCACCCGAGTATATTCCCCCACCACCCTATCCCAAAGCATTAGAATCTCCTGGATATAGAGGGAAGCAAGGTGCGAAGATCCAGGACATGCTTGACATATTCAAGCATGTGCAAATTAACTTACCTTTGCTCGATGCGATTCAGCAGGTGCCGGCATATGCCAAATTCCTGAAGGAACTATGTACGCAGAAGCGTAAATCTAGAGAGAGAGTTCCTAACATGGTCCATCTGACTGAGCAGGTGAGTTCAGTACTTCAGCATCAGACACCACCAAAGCTCAAGGACCCTGGAGCCCCTATCATTGCTTGTACTATAGGGAACATCCGGATAGAACACGCATTGCTCGATCTTGGAGCAAGCGTGAACATTCTGCCTGGATACTTTTTTGATTCTTTCGGGCTAGGAGAGATGAGATCGACTCCGATTACACTCCAGCTGGCAGATCGTTCTGTCAAGGTACCGAGAGGTGTCTTGGAGGACGTGCAAGTTAAAGTGGATGATTTTTATTTCCCAATCGATTTCATTATTCTTGATATGGAAGGAGTAGACAACCAGCACCAGACTCCGATTATTTTAGGCAGACCATTCTTGGCGACTGCCAATGCGTGCATCAACTGTAGGACCGGAGCTATGGATCTCTCATTCGGCAATCGGAAAGTCAAGCTGAATATTTTCAATGTCGCGATGGGACCAGCAGGAGACATGGACTGCTTTCACATAGATATTGCACATGAGTTAGTGGAGGAGCAGCCCGAGTTGTATATTACTGAAGATTCTTTAGATCTGTACCATATAGAGAAGAATAGTGGTGTAGATAGTGTAGATGTGTCTAGAGTGTCGTCAGAGAGACCACCTTGGGGAGCCATCATTGAGACTCTCCCACCACTTGCGGAGACCCCCGCCAAATCCTCGACGAGTCACCTCCGAAACTCGAGTTCAAACCCTTACCGGATTCACTCAAGTATGCGTACCTCGGAGATGAGGAGACTCTACCTGTGATCATCTCGTCCTTGCTCACTGAGGAGCAGGAGCAGAGATTGCTGACTATTCTTCGAGAGCACAAAGCCGCGATTGGCTGGGGAGTTGCTGATCTGAAGGGGATTGATCCATTATTCTGCATGCATAGAATTCATTGTAATGAGGAAGTCAAGCCTGTTAGGGATATGCAGAGAAGGCTAAACCCCAACATGAAGGAAGTGGTGAAGAACGAGGTGGTGAAGTGGTTGGATGCCGGAATCATTTACCCTATTTCTGATAGCCAGTGGGTCAGTCTGATTCAGGTTGTGCCGAAGAAGTCAAGACTCACTGTGGTTGAGAACGAGAAGGGTGAAAGAATTCCGATGAGAACCACCACAGGATGGCGAGTCTGTATCGATTATCGGAAGCTGAATGTGGCAACTAGGAAAGATCATTTTCCATTGCCATTCATTGATCAAATCTTAAAGAGACTCGCAGGATAGAGCTACTACTATTTTCTAGACGGATATTCAGGATACAATCAGGTAGCTGTCCATCCTGACGACCAGGAGAAGACTACGTTTACATGTCCTTATGGCACCTTCGCGTTCAGACGTATGCCGTTCGGGCTCTGCAATGCCCCGGCCACTTTTCAGAGGTGCATGCTTGCTATCTTCTCGGACATGATAAATGATGTGATAAAAGTTTTCATGGACGACTTCTCAGTGTATGGATCTTCTTTTGAAGATTGCCTTCAAAAACTTACTCGAGTACTGAGTAGGTGTGCGGAGACAAATCTTGTCCTTAGTTGGAAAAAGAGCCATTTTATGGTCCAGGAAGGGATTGTGCTTGGACACATTGTGTCCAAGCGTGGTATTGAGGTTGACAGAGCGAAGGTGGAATCCATTTCCCGTTTGATTCCACCCACCTCTGTGAGGCAGATTCGGTCATTTTTAGGGCATGCGGGATTTTATAGGCGGTTCATAAAAGATTTCAGCAAAATCTCTCGACCGCTTTGCACTTTATTGGAGAAAGACCAGCCCTTTGATTTCAGCGAGGATTGTATGAAGGCCTTTGAGATTGTCAAAGAGGCCTTGATTACTGCACCTATATTGAGACCTCCGGATTGGACTCTCCCATTTGAGATTATGTGCGATGCATCTGATTATGCTATGGTGGCTATTTTAGGACAACGCATTGATAGGAAGCCCTATGTGATCTACTATGCTAGTAGAACTCTGTCTGATGCTCAGATGGATTATACTACGACAGAGAAGGAGCTACTTGCAGTAGTTTTCGCATTGGACAAGTTTAGGTCCTACTTACTCGGTTCGAAGGTGGTTGTCTATTCTGACCATGCTGCATTGAAATATTTGTTGAATAAGAAAGACACCAAACCGAGACTGATTCGTTGGGTACTACTACTACAAGAGTTTGATCTCGAGATTCGAGATAAGAAGGGAAGCGAGAATGTAGTAGTAGATCACCTGTTCAGACTGATCGTGGAAACCACGCAAGATCAGAGGCCGATCAGTGATTCTTTCTCCGACGAGCAGATCATGACAGTCAGTACATCGCAGTTACCCTGGTTTGCAGATATTGTGAACTATCTGGTTTTGAGGCAGATACCTGAGCATTGGAACAAGAATGAGCATGAGAGATTCCTATCTCAGGTGAGGCACTATTATTGGGATGAACCAGAGTTGTTCAAATACTGTGCAGATCAGATCATTAGGAGATGTGTTCCAGAGGAGGAGTACCAGTCCATTCTGAATTTTTTCCATTTATTAGCCTGTGGAGGGCATTTTAGCAGTAGGAAGACGACTGCAAAGGTTTTACAGTCAGGATTTTATTGGCCCATACTCCACAGGGATGCTCATGAGTTCTGTAGGCGATGCCTTCGATGTCAGCAGATTGGGAACATGTCCAAGAGGGACATGATGCCCTTGCTTCCGATTTTGATAGTCGAGATTTTTTATGTTTGGGGCATAGATTTCATGGGACCATTTCCGCCTTCATTCAGAAATTTATACATTCTGGTGGCGGTTGATTATGTGTCCAAATGGGTCGAGGCTGTGGCAACCAAGACCAATGATCATAGAGTAGTGCTTAAGTTCATTAAACACAACATTTTCAGTCATTTTGGTGTGCCACGTGCGATGATTAGCGATGGTGGCAAGCATTTTAGGAATGTGCAGATAGCTTCTCTTCTGAGAAGATATTCTGTCGATCATAGATTCACCACTCCATATCATCCGCAGACTAGTGGACAGCTTGAAGTGTCCAATAGGGAGATTAAGCAAATTTTAGAAAAGACAGTTCGTCCGGACCACAAGGATTGGTCCCAGCGCTTAGATGATGAACTTTGGGCATATAGAACTACATTTAAGACTCCCATTGGCATGTCCCCGTATCGCCTTATATTCGGGAAAGCATGCCATCTTCCTTTCGAGCTAGAGCATAGAGCGTATTGGGCTATCAATAAATTGAATTTTGACCTCACCCAGGCTGGCAAAGAGAGAGCATTGCAACTCTCAGAATTAGAGGAACTCAGGAATGATGCATATGAGAATGCCAAATTATACAAAGCTCGCACAAAAGCATTTCATGATAAGCATATTGTCAGGAAAGTGTTTGAGCCAGATCAGAAAGTGTGGCTATATAATTCTCGTTTGCATTTATTCCCAGGGAAGTTGAGATCGAGATGGACAGGTCCGTACATTGTGAAAGAAGTATTTCCCCATGGAGCAGTGACATTATTTGATCCTATGACCCAAGGTACATTCAAAGTAAATGGGCAAAGACTGAAGCCCTTTATTTCAGATTCCGTGCAAGAGGGTGAGTGTGAGATAGTGCATCTCATGAAGACATGAGGATTCGATTAGAGGGATGTATCATATGTACATTAGTTTGTTTTTCATTTCAGTATTTTGTTTATTCAGTATTTTATTTCATATTTGCTAACTTTTATTTTGATGTATGCAGGATGAATTTAACACTTAATGTATCAGTTACCAGGTACAGAGAAGAGCTTTCAAAGAATTCAAAGATCAGATGAAATTCAACTTCAGAAGCTCAGAGCAAATCAGGTTGTATCTATCCTTTCTCCCATATTTTTGTAGTGTCTTTTAGTGTGCATTTGCATTACATTTTTACTTATTTTGTATGCCACTAGGGACAGTGTCATTCAAGCATGGGGGGGTGGTTTAGATGCATGCACACAAATATTTCAATTTTTTTTTTTATGACTGGTAATTAAAGTAGGCATTTGAGAACAAGTTGTAGCTTATATGATTGTTTTTGGCATAATCTAACAGTTTATAAATTTTTAAGCCCCATAAAATATTTTTTTCTGAACTGAGTCAAATAGAGTAGTTATTTATGAGAAAATTCAAAGAAAAGATAGTATTTGATTGTTAGAAAATTTTGAATCACTTTAGTATAAGTATGCACAGTATGTTTTGTGAAAGAAATAAGCAATGGAAAGATGTTTTTTTTGAAAAATCAGTTTAAAAGAATAGAGCTACGTTTAGTTGTTGATTTCTTCGTAAATCCTAGTAGTGGAACTCAGACACAAGATGAAGTGTTTGAGTATCTTAACAAAAAGGATAACGAAGGAGATCATCCCCTTGTCTAGTTGATATCTGTGGCCTTTGTAGTTCGAGTAAGTAGAATCTGAAGGGTGTTTTACACCTGGTGCCCCAAAGCCAGCTGGTTTGGGAGCCACCGGTTCGAAAGCTTGTTACATGGACTGCATAGAAAGCCTAAGAGATAGAGACATTGCACATGACGAGAGGAAGACTATACGTAAACTATTAGAATAGAAGGTCTAGTGACTCGAGCAATTAAGTCCGAGGGATACTCCGTATCTAGTGCCCTAAGGCCGGCCGGCTTGGGAGTCACTGACCCAAAGCTCGCTACACGGGTCACGAAAACTGACTATTCGAAATAGTGCTCATATGAGAAGAATGCTCAAGAGAACAAAAGTTGAAAAAAGGGTGAAAAATGAAAGAAAGAAAAAAGATAATGTGCTGAATGAGAAAATTTTCATTGCTTAGGCATATATGTGTATTACTGTGCAAAAAATATACAAGTGAGAATAAATGAGTAAAACATGAGAATACTTGACTTTCTGAGAAAAATCATGAACTAGCTACAATATTAGAAAAGTGAAGGAAATTTTTTTTTACCGTGGTGGCATGAGATTTTTAAACTTGTTTTTTAGAATGTCAATTACATGAAATATTTGTGCCAACTGCATTCTTAAGAGCCTAATATTTTTGAAAAATCATCCTCGCATTTCATTGATGTTTGTGGGTAGCATCTCTGCAAACCCTCACGAGACCTTACTCGTCCACTAGTGTAAGCTAGAGGTTTAAAGGGCTTGTTGCATACGCTAAATGCAACCGTGATTCCTATGAAAGTGAGTTAGTATTATGCATTCATGCTTAGCATTTCTTGTCTTCATTGCATAGCATAATTAGGGTTTGTTAAGGGACTAACAAACATTCAAGCAAGGGGGTATTTGATGATGCATGAAATGCGCATCATGTTAATAAGTTTTTCATGCATTATGTATCAAGTTTAAGGTTTTAAACCCATGTTTAGATGTATTTTGATAGTAAGGGGTTATGGTTCGAATTTCAGAAAAATCGGAGTTAAAATGAGAGAGTTATGGCTATTTCAGTGTTTGGGCATGGATTTCGAGGTGGATCGGATCCATATCCGACCCAATTCGGTTATTTGGACTTTGGATCAGCTCTTAGAAAGCCCAAAACCCAACCCACACGCCTATCCATATCCAATTCAAAAAGTTTTGCAGAAACCCCCCCAGAAAGTGGCGCCTAGCAAATTTTTATTTTTTAACCTTCTTTCTGAAAAATGTCAAAATTATAAATAGTTTTTTCCAGCAAACCCTAGGCGTCTTTGGCTTTGTTTGGACGCCCCCTACAGTGCTTCTAACTCCAGCAGCTCCTTCTCCTCCATTCTCCCAAGTGTTGGCCATTGAAGATCGGTCCATGCTTGATTTCGACCTCTTTTGTGATTTCTCTCCATTTCTTTCTTTTTCCTTGCTGTATTTTCACCATTTTTCTGTACTTTTGCAGGTGGAGACCATTAACCTTGTGTGGGAGTGCGAAATACATGAACAAGGTGAGCCGGCCCTACCTCCATCCGGCTTTCTACACCCTCCGATCGAGAATCGGCGCATACTCCATCTTCGGTGGATCTCCAACGTGTAGCAGCTGCAAAGATGCTGTTTTTTTGGTGAAATCCAGCATTCTCGAACAGTTTGGGACGTCAAGATCAAGCCACGGTCCGCTCTTCTTCATTCCCCCCGGTCGTCGGATCTTCCAAGAGGTAGTCTTCTTCTTCCTTCTCTTCTAGCTAAAACCGAATTGAGTGTTGATTTTATTTTCTTATTTTCTGAGTGTTTCTTGTTTTCTTTTTGTTTTCAACCTTAGAATAGAGTTTGTGCATAGGCCAGCACGCTAGATTAGGTTTTCTTTCATTGATTAAGTACTTGATTGCTGTTTTTCCATCATTTTTCTCTAAAAATATGTAAATCGGCTAGAGGTTTTTCTAGCCGATTTGGGTTTTTTGTTTCCAACGTGTTCTTGGGTCTGTTCTACTGAAAATCAAATTATAAAATTTCATTTTGATTCATCTTATTCGTGGGTGTTGATAGTATCTTGTTTTGCTTTCAATTTTTTTAAAAGAAAAAGAAAAAAAAAATCGGCTAGAGTTATTCTAGCCGATCTTGGCATTTTCGTTGAATGTATGTGAGTCCATTGTGTGATTCGTGTTGCCTACTGTTTGTTTTGCTATTAACAGTCTAGTTAAGGTTGTGTTAGTCAAGTTTCTTGTATTTAGGTCTTTCCAAATTTCGTTTTGATGTCTTAGTGCTTTAGGTGTTTTGTTTTATTGTGAAAATCACAAAAATCGAGTTTTATTTTATCTATGTTTTTAATAAATTTCAGCATAGTGCTGTTCATGTTTGTATTTGTGTAATTAGGAGTCCTTTTTATCATATTTTAATTTAGTTTATCAAATTGTTTGGTATTTAGTTTAAGCGTTTTTTTTTTAGTTTGTATTATTTTTTTTTTAGTCTTCTTCTTCCCCAAGGAGGGGCGGCAGCCATTAGAGCTCAATTAGAGCTCTAGGCGGTTTTTGGTAATTCTTAATTGCAATTAGGTAGGTTTAATTAGGTTGTCTAGGTTCAATGTATTAGGGTTTATTGCCTTAGCCATTTTTAGGATTGCATTTAGGTAGGTTTTGGGAATTAGGGTAGCATTTAATCCTAGGAAGTCATTTTTCTATTTAAGTCATTTTATTCCCTAGGTAGCTTTAATGGCATTAGTTTAGAAAGTAGCACCATTAGAAGTTGGCGATTTTTGAGAAGGAGGGTAATTAAAGTAATAGAATTTGAAAAGTTTTTGGAAAGAGTAGTTTCTCCAAAAATCGTGTGGGACATTTAAGGGAGATTTAAATTTTGATTTTGCATTAAAGAAGGAGTTACTATTTAGCTTTGGAAAATGTTTTTGAAATTTAATTAAATCTCCAATCTAAGCTCCACGATTTCCATAAAGAATTAAAAGCAATTTAATTCCATTTTGAAAAGCAAAAATCGTGGGTTTCTAAATTGGACTTTTCATTTTCCAAAGTGAGTTTTAAAGACAACTAAGGAGTGTAACTCCCTCATTAAGTGGGGCGATTTTTGGATAATCCAAATCATTTCCAAGTTGAGCATTGATAATTATTATTTTATTTTCCCAACCTTCTACATTAAAATCGTTAGCGTTGAATTAATTCTAGGGTAATTAATAGGTTACTAATTTAGTCGACCTAAGTAAATGAGTCAAACCCTAGTCTAAACCCACTTGAGTTTAGTCAAGTCAAATCTACCCTAAGCTTGAGTCAACCGAACCCTAGCCCAAGTCAAAACCCTAGGTCAAACATAACCTAGTCAAACCTAACCTAATCTAAGCCAAGCCTAGTTGAGTCAACCTTAGTCCGAGCCCACCTCAACCAAACCAACTTTAGTTGACTAAGTCAACTCTAAACCGAGTCCAACCTAGTCTTAGTTAAACCTAACCCTAGTCAAGTTTAGTCCAACCCAGGGTGAGTCAAGACCGAGCCTAGGTCGAGTCAACCTTAATCCAAGTCAAACCTAACCTTAGCTCGAGTCAACCGACCCTACCTATTGAAATCTAACCTAACCTAGTCAAACTTAACCTAAGTTTAGGTCAACCGAGTCTACCTAACCTAATCTAAGTCAAGCC